>NC_056524.1:67687242-67732126 GCF_019175285.1 Sceloporus undulatus
GGTCATGGGGCAGTCCTGGGAGGAAAGAGTGGGAATGAATGGGGTTTGAGCACACAAAAAATGGGGTTTAGTTGCTCTATGCTTTTAATATACTGTAAAACCAAAATTGCTTTAGTCCTAACATTACCATGCTGTGAACAACTTTAGTTTTATGAATAAAGCTTTCTGCTTTCACGATGGGGCTTGGATTTCTGAATTAAGGCCACCCAGACAAGCATAACAAGCATTAATATAATTTCTCCATGCAGGTCCCTCTTTGTTGTACTGGACAGTCTTAATTGTTCAGATGGCGCAATTGGTGCTGCAGCACAGGGCTGGTTGATACGAGCCTTGTCACTTAATGATGTTGCACGGATTCTTGAGCCTGTACTTCTGCTTCTGCTTCATCCCAGGACACAGCGTACCTCAATCCACTGCATCAAACAGAAGAACTCAGCAGGTAATTGTATTTAGGATGAGCTTTCCTGGATCAGACCCATTCAGATTCATCTGATAAACATATGGGTCATTACCATTCCCTGCAATAGTTTGCCCTGCCTCCAGCCCATAAAAAGTGGCATTTCATGGCATTCTTTTTTTGTTCTTTAAGCATTGTGACTAATAGCAGATTAGCAGATCTATTTTTCTATTAATGTGTCTAATTCCCTTTTCAAGTCATCTAAACTGGTGGCTATCATCACATTTTGTGGCAGTGAATTCTGCAAGTTAAAAATAAACTGTGTAGATTATATGTTACTTTATCTGTCCAGAACTTATTACCTTTAATTTTGTAACCCAAACTCTAGTTTTATGGGAGAAAAGTTACATCCTACATTACACTCATAATTGTATAAACATTTAAAATGTTCTGTCCCCACCCCCCGAATTCCAGTGTCTCCCTTTCCCAAATAACAGTTCAAAATGTTTTAGCCTCACCTGTGCCATTTTTTGTTTTTCTTTTCTTGTCCCAAGTACCCCTTTTAAAAAGTGGTTTGACTGCAGTTGAATACAGTTTTAAAATGGGACAATATCAAGAGATTTATGTAAAGCAATTATGATATCAAAAGGTTTAGTCTTAGTTTCTCTCTTCATATACCCTAAGCCTAAAATTTACCTCTTTTACTACCACATATGATATAATAATGTCCAAAAGCAAAGTTTCATGTGCATTCTTAAATTGAAATCTTACCTACGAGATATTGATACTGTCTGTTCATATTGGGTTCCTTGAAAGGAAAATAAACCAACATACAAATAGCTGTTCTCATCTTGAAATCATTCAACCATGTCCTTAATATTTATATAAATTCTGATGGGCATACATGTGACAACCAACAGAAAAGGACCTACAATCAGTACTCTCACAAACAGTGGTCTGTTTGGTTTGACAGAACTCCAATTCCTGACCTGTTCCAGCAGTTCAAGTCATTCTGATTCAAGTAGCTGTATTCACTCTGTTTGATTCATGCTGGAGCCTTTCTCTCAGAAACCGGTCTTTGTCCTCCCTACCTTCCACTGGTATTTTAAGTGTATTTTAAACAAGGCTTAACTATTAAGCTCAGGAAAAAAATAAATAGGAGTTCAGTGAAGCTGTTGATCCTGAGATCAAAGGAAGGAAATTTGAAAAGATGATCTAAAGACAAACTCTTATTTCAAAACATAAGACATACCTATTGTTGGAAAATGTTAACTACAGAGGGGAAACAATTTCCTCTCTTTGTTTGCATTAAATATAGTAACTTGTTTATAAAAGTATTAAAGTAATAATTTGCAATAAATGAAAATAGCATATTGCATATCACAGCTGCTCTAATTCATTTTGGAAGAAAGGAGTTAAAATTAAATAGCCCACTATATCACTATTGCATCAATTGGTTTTGGGGCTTTTTTTTTTTTTAAGATAGTGATTTTGACTTCTAACCTAAAGGTTCAAAACAGGTAATAATGTAAAAACATAAGCCAATAATGTGGCTATACTATAACCAACTATTAAAAATGTGTAATCAGTTTTACTTATTCATTTATGTATTTTATTTATATCTCATCTTTCCCCTAGCACAGGACTCAAGGTGTCTTACAAATTGAAAATAACAGTTAAAATAAGGCATTAGTATGAAAAGTTTTTTAAACAAATAACTGTTAAAAACAAAAAGTAAAAACTGTTTTCATCACATTTAAAACACACTGAAACAGATACAAGCACAACAATACCCATTAAAAGCTTCTTCAAATCAAGAGCCAAAGGCCTGCTTAAATAAAAAGGCCTTTGCCTTTCAGCAGAAAGAGAACCAAGAGAGACCGACCAAGTCTCCTGTGGGATGGAATTCAGCAACCTGGGAGCAGCTACTGAGAAGGCTGTCTTCCAAGGCCTCACCAAACATGCCTGTGGTAGTAGTGGAACTGGGGGAAAGCACATTCCTCTCGATCTTCAAACTTGGGCAGCCTCAGCTAGAGGAGCACAGTCTTTCAGACAGACTGAACCCAAACCATGTCAAGTCTTTTTGTTTTCCTACAATATCTACGTGTAGGCAGATGCTCGGAATAGATTTTATAGTTGAATGTTACAAAGCTCACTCACTCACATGGTCCAGATTTTTCAGTGTTCAAATAGGTAGGAAGGGATACAGTGATTGCCTGAGAATTTCTTCATTACTGATAAAGTAATAGGTTTTTTAAAATGATTTTCCCCCCCAGAAGACATGAATCTCTGGTATAAGAAGAAAAAAGCATCTTTCCTGGAGTCCTTGGGAGCCTCTGGATTACATGAAAGCAGTTCTGAGGAAAGTTTGCCATTGAGCCAATTTACCACTGTGGACAGGGAAGCAATATGGGCAGAAGTTGAAAACGACCCTGAGAAATATCTGCTAAAAAATGAATTGTCTGTAAATAATCCTTCTCAGCATGCAGAATCTCTACAAGAGAAGGGTGAAGAGGATAATAGTGAACATACAGAGTCTGCTGATACCAGCACTGGGCCCATTGACAGTGATAATACATCGTCCTTTTCTCCTTCTCTGGACCAGCAAGACATGAGCAGTGAGGAGAACCATAGTGCCTCAATCAATGATAAAGAAATCTTGAAACAAGTTAGTTCATCCAATGTTTATCCCCCTGACAGTTCCAGATCCAGTACCATGCTGAACCTGGTGCGTGCAGATTCTGAAAAAACGCAAGCATCAGAATCTCTCTCAAGTGATGAGGAGGTGGATGTAGAGCTCCAAGCCCTTACCACATCTAGGTTGTTAAAGCAGCAGAAGGAAAAACAGGAGATAGTTGAGGCTTTGTTTAAGCACGTTCTCTTATACCTGCAGCCATATGATTCCAAAAGAGTCCTATATGCTTTTTCTGTCCTTGAGGCTGTGCTCAAAACAAACCCTAGAGAGTTTATTGAAGCTGTAGCCACTACTAGCATGGACACCAGCTCCACAGCTCATCTGAACCTCATCTACAATCTTCTATCTCGCCATCAGGAAGCCCTTGTGGGACAAAGCTTCTATGGAAAGCTTCAGACTCAGTCACCAACTGTATGTCCTCATTCCTTATTAATAGAGTTACTGACCTATCTCTGTCTGAGTTTCCTGCGCTCTTATTATCCTTCTTACTTAAAGGTGACTCACAAAGATGTGCTTGGCAATAGGGATGTCCAAGTTAAAAGTGTTGAGGTCTTGATCAGGATGATGACACAACTGGCAACAATGGCTAAATCAACAGAGGGCAAGAACATAGAATTTATTCGCAACTTGCTTGGAAGATGCAAAATTCAGGAGTTTGTCCTTCTTTCTCTATCTGCTTCTATGTATGTTAGTCAGAAATGCTATGAACATATTATGGCCAATAAGACTAATGGTTTAAGTGATCACTGTGTCCTTGAAGAAAGCCTCATAAATTTTGGTCGTGATCAGATTTGGAGTGAGCACCCTTTACAGATTGAGCTCCTTAAACTTCTGCAAGTATTGATAGTCTTGGAGCATCACCTTGGGCAAACGCAGGAGGAACTTGAAAACCAGCCAGGTCTATCGAAGGAATGGCAAAGAGCTCTTAACTTTCAGGAGGCAATTAGTGCTGTGCAGTATGTACATCCACACCCTATAACATCTCAAGGATTATTTGTCTCTGCTGTTGTCCGAGGATTACAACCAGAGTATGGTTATGGCATGCATCCAGCTTGGGTGGGCTTGGTTGCATATTCCTTGCCCTACTTTGGAAAGTCTTTAGGGTGGACAGTGGCACCATTTATTGTTCAGATATGCAAGAACCTGGATGAACTTGTCAAACAATATGAACATGAAACTCAAAAGATGCCATCCAAAGGGTCTGCAAGGTAAGGAAATACCAGTTAATAGTGTGGGTTTTCTTTTTGGTTTTTTATTTTATTTTGCTCATTATGTTTTCAGTCAGTTGACATATTCCTCATGTTTTATTAGAAAACCATAAATGGGAATGAGTAAATTTCCCTCTGGGGGATGGATGACACCATCGTGTAGCCATTCCATGATATCACCAGGTGCCTGTAAAAGTACTTGGTGGAATCTCCATGCCTGGCGCTGTGTCTGAGGAACTTGTTTCCCTCTGAATGTCTCTTCTGCACACAGGGAAAAGGAAGGAAGGCCAGGGTACTGTCAGCCATCACTTGGAGGCACTGGCCAAGTGCTGAAGTCAGAGCTTAGCAGACTCCTTCAAATGACCTCAGGTTTTATGGAAGAGGGAAGGGCTTGTTGAGGAAATCTCTGAGATTGGAATGGATCATTAGAGCCATAGGCTAAGGTTTCTCTCACACACACCCTATTTAAAGTATTCTAAATTTTATTGTGGAGCTAGAATACCTAAGAACATGGAACTGCCTTTATGGCCTGTTACAGATTGCCAAAATAAAGCTGCTTCAGGTCTCTTTCTTTGGCGGGATTCTGTTTAAATGATGCATGGGTCCTAAGAGTCCGGAGGTCGCGCCAAAGCCACACTCCATTCCTAAGCACTGGAGTGTAGCTTTGGTGCAGCTTCCGGATTCTTAGGACGCATGCATCATTTAAACAGCATACCTCCAAAGAGACCTGAAGCAGCTTTATTTTGGCAGTCTGTAACAGGCCTATGTCAGCATATTGTTTGGCAAGCCCATTAATTTGCACTATGTTGTGCAACTGGTTAATTAGTGACTCAGGCAGAAGATGTCAGAGGCTGAAACTGAAACTTTCTGGGAAAGTGGTTTTCACATTTGTGTTCATAGATATTGTTAGACTTCTGCCTCTTAAAAGCAATGTGGCTAGTAGCCAGGTATACTGTACTGGGAATGACAATCCAGCAATAGCATATGGGCCTCAAGTATGAAAACCACTATTCTGCATGCAAAGTTTTTTCACTGAACTATAGTCGCTCCCCTGAACCAAATGTTTCCTGTCATCGGGTGCTAGAGTCAGGGCTTCTCATTCAGCTTCCTTTCTGCACTGGAAAGGGAAGCCACTACATAGTTTTTATCAAGGAGGATAGTAGTTTCATTGCTCTGTATTTTTTTTAGCAGACCACTTTCTTCCTCTTCTTCTCTTCACCTGTTTTCTCCTTACACTATCTTTTCCTCCCTCTCACTTGATGAAGATCACTTACCCACTGCTCCCTTCAGTTTCTTTTAATTTTAAGAATTAGCCATCAGAAGAAGGGTCTCTGAAAGTAGCAACAGAACGTTAGCTGAGTAAAGGCAAATGATTAGAGAGTAGGTGCCTTCAGAGAATCTGAGAGCCATTTCCCACAACTGCCAGACCTTCTGCAGGTCACATCAGCTACTTCTGGAAAAGCTAGTGGGACATATTTTGTTTTGGGAGGAATTATATCGGTAGAGTCTTGTGGTTGTACAGTTATCCTGTTTTAGCCAAAACTGCAATGGGATTTCCCTAGCGAATGGGAAATGAGCTGAGAGTGGGCATGCACAGTGTGGGTGTGCTGGGTGATTCCACTTCTATTGCTAAGAACAGGTTGTGGCTAGTGGAGCCCTCTAAATTCTGCATGAAATAAATGACTCAATTTTTCCTTTTCTTCCCTAAAGCATGCATTGTAGAAGGGAGAACATTACACCAGATTATCCTCTAACTCTTTTGGAGGGTCTAACAACTATTGGTCATTTTTGTCTTTTGGATCAACCAAATCAGACCAAAAAGGTAACCATCCTGTTCTTAATTTCAACAGAAAATATCAAATACATGTTTTTGACAATTTTCAAATAAAATGACGTGTATGTGAACATGAAGTGTTAGAATCATGTGGTCCTTAGGAAAAGATGGCATAGCATCTCAGGACAAGATAACAAAGGTTTAGTGGATTTCCTTGGCTGTGGACACATCGGGTTTCTACCATACTTCAAAAACTAATTCTTTGATATTTGGAAGGCAGGAGAGTTAACAATGCATTTAGCTTGAACAATGTTAATGAAATGTGTAATATTTTGAGAAGGCAAATGTAGTCAAATAGTTTACAAAAGCTTTCAAGCTTGTACAGGAGTTCCAGTTAAAATATAAAATGAAGGATATGGAACAATTTATCCAAGCTGGGAAAAAATGATTGCCAACATGTCTCATTTTATGCTTTACTTTTAAGTCCAATTGCAAAGCCAAGACCTCTGTCAGAATGGGGTTCAGCAAAATTAGAGTTCTGATATAGGAACAGTGGTATAGAAATTGTTCATAGCCCTGTTTCTGCATAAGTAGAACTTACATAAAGTTCTGTATTTTTAGATATATGTTAAATTAGGTTCTGATAATGTATTGTGGAGAACAGATTTATTAACTTTTTTGATAATATCTGATTTAGAATTTTGAATATGGTAACTCTTTTTTCTGAATATGTATAATGTGGAGATTGTGTGTGTGTGTGTGTGTGTATAATTTTATTGGTTTTTCTAGTCACCTCTGAGTGCTGACCCAACAAGCCTAAGAAATGCCAGGAATGCCCTTCTGGAAGAACTTCCCCGCATCATTAATACCATGTCTCTCGTCTGGAATGTCATAAAAAAGGAAGAATCTCAAAAAAGACCAGCTGACTTCCTTGGAACAAAAGGCTCTTCTTCAGTTTACTTTAAGGCTACCAAAGTATGAATCCCTTCAGTACACTTGGATGGTCTATTAGCAAGGCATTTTTTAAAGTCATATTTGTATGTCAAGTGGGCACCCAGGCCTATTCATCATCCGAGTGGAGATGAATAAATATATACAATTTAATTGGTGAAGCATGTGGCTCCCACCCGTTTCAGTACCTTCTTCATATTTATACAAACCCAAGATACATATAATTTCCGAGTACAAATCTTTTGTGATCTCAGTTCAGTTGTGTTTTATGCCAATTTTTGATAAGAGTTCTAGACATTTTTATTCTTTTGAATTCAACTATTTTCTGGTGGGTGAGTAGGATAATAAAAATCTGTAAATGTATTTGGAGCTCTGAATGTCAAGATTGTATATAAAGGAGAAGCTTCCACTCATAAATGTTTTGAATGGGAGAATGAACAACATATTTAACAATATCTTTAAAAATGCACTAGCTATATAGGCATGGTGGTCTACTGCTGGAATAATCTTAAAGGTTTCTAATTTTATTGCTGAAAATATTTGTGTTAATATTGAACAGGGAAATATATAAGTGTTTTCTGTTGGTCAGTTGGAACAGATTACATTTCTAAATAAAGTAATGCAAATAGAGGGTTGCTTTGCAATTTGGAGAAATAATATCCCCATTCTTTCATGTTTTTCACTCCAATGCTGCTTTTGCATACTACATACACTCCAACATTTCACACATGAAAATCAGGATATGTGTGGCCAAGCAACATCAGTGTGGTACAGATGACAATAAGGAGGAACAAATAAGCTAGGAGAGTCTGCAGCAGTTTGCTTTTGACTGAGCTTACTGAGAAGGAAAAGATTCTATCCTTTCTTTGCCTTTACCCCACTGAATTGAGTAGAAATAATTTTGCACTTTCAGCTCAGTTTTCAGCAACTGAAGTAAGCTGAGGATGAAGGGAGGAAACAGGAAGAGGAGAGAGGGATATTGGGGCATTTTAAAAGCAACTAAAATGAAATGACTCAGAGACTGCCCCTACCAAATTGGGACTGTCTGAGAGTATGCTCTTCTGGGGGGGGGGGGGGGGGCTTAGATAGTTATCACTAAATGCATGAAGTTATCACAAGGTTTGGCTTCTCTAGATTTTGTTCATTGGCTAAAAAGCCTGCTTGTTGTCTTGTTAAATGGTTCAGAAGCATGTCATATTTACTTTTACACTTTATTTCTCTGCTAGATTTCTTCTGTTTGTGAGAACACCAGTTGAAAAAAACAATTTCCTGTATTAAAAATGTTGGGCTATATAGCCAGTAGTTTGTTCCAACTAACGTAGACCCACTGAATCATCAGGACTTGTTAAATCAACTTTATGTAAGCCCTATTAATTCTCTGGGCCTAAAGTAGGTGGGCTTAACAAAGAGATTTAGCCTTTTACTTTACCAGTACTATTTATCCAAATGTACAGTTAATACAAAATCCAATTTTGCATAATCTTTGCCTGTGTTGCCCCAGAATATGCAGTGCACTCCCTTCAGAGATGAAACCTGTTACCACTTTCACCACTTTTAGGGTGCACCATTTTAGGAAGGGTGCACAGATACATCTCTTCAAATTGGCCTTTTAAACTGTTTAGGTGTTTGAAATAATATTCATCGTTTGGGTATGGATTCTGTTTTCATTTGCATTAATTTGTTTTAAATAGTGTTTGCTAACTGACTACTATGGGAAAGTGAGATAAAAGCATAATGAATACATTTTAAAGTCTGGTAAAATGAAGCTATCAACAGCATCAAATCCTCCCATACGTAATGAACCAGAACCTGCAAATGTGGTAGATTACTTTTACCACAGGTCTGTAAAATAGTTGTTTCAAGAATCCTATTGATTAACTAGCAAGATTTGTAATTAGACCTTGATCCAATGAACCATATTGTAGCAAAGCATATTTTGTATGCTTGCCCTGTGCATTCAGTTACTGCAACAGTTTCAGAAGCAGGCTCTAATTTGCAACATAAAGAAAGTGCTATTTGAAAAAATGTATCCACATTACCATAGTGTGTGCAGCTCTTTTTGTGGAAATTAGGCTCACGGGGGATTACAGACAAGGATTTCTTAATGAAAGCATAAAAGATTTGATTGAAAACAAAATATTATAGTTTATTCCATTTTATCAGGATGCCTAACAGCTGATGCAGGGAATCCTATTGGAAACTATTTTGCCGCTGGGAAAACACATTTCCTCAGATCCATTCTAAAAGAAACATTTAATCTTGTTTTATTTTACAGACGTTAAAGAATAAAATTCTAGAGTTCTTGAATCCACTCACTGGACAGCTTGGAATGCAGCTTATAGCTTCAGTAGCAGCAGTGTGGAACAGCAAAAAATCGCATAAGCATCAAAGCAAAACAAAGGTAAAAAGAAAAAATGAAAAATGTACCCTTCCGAGGCTGATGATTTGTTGTCAACCAAACATGAATGGGCACTGTGCAAAGAAACTGTTTGGTGGGCTGTTCTCTATGCTCCATCTGGAGCACCAAATTCTCATTAGCTGGGCCATAGCTATAATAGTAAGAGGCATTTCACATATAATAATCTGCATTTGACTTTTATTTTTCTTGACATTCAGTTAAATGCCCTAAAGCATTAAAATAGCTTTTAACAGTTCAGGAGCTTTTAAAAAATAAATTTCTAGGGTTTTTCAAAATATCCTTAGACAAAGGCAAGAGACAGAAAACTTTGTTAATGCTTATCCATTTAACCCAATGTAAATTAAGTATTTTAATGCAAAGAGATCTTGTAATACCTTTGACAATAACCAGGACCTAGAAGATCCCTAGGGCTCCCAGTAGCCTTAAGAAATTGTCATCTGCCTTTTAACCTGTTAATTAGTTTGGTTTTTTTAGGAGACAGAACAAAATGTAAAAGTGAGTTTCTCCTTCAGTAGTTTCTCTCCATTGTCAGTTTTCTTTGTTATGTGCTGTCAAGTCACTTGAATGAAAGACCTCCAAAACATCCTGTTGTTCAGCCTTCCTCAGGTCTTGGAAACTCAAGGCTGTGGCTTCTTTTATTGAGTTGTTGTTGATGATGTCTGCAGTCAAATTGTTTCTGACTTAAGGTGACCCTAAGGCAAACCTGTCACAGAGTTTTCTTGACAAGTTCCTTCAAAGTGATTTCCCATTGCCATCCTCTGAGGCTGAGAGAGTGTGACTTGCCCAAGGTCACCCACTGCTCTCCAGAGTCATAGTCCATAGTTGAGTTAATCCACCTGTAACGTGGCCTTCCTCTTATTCTATTTCTCCCTCTCTCTTTCTCTACTCCTTCCTCCCCTTTTTCCTACTCCTGCTCTATTTCATTTCTAGCTGATTATCTCTGTATTAGTAGAACTAAAATTGCCTTGAATTGTATTAATAAATTTATTTTAATGAACAGCAATTTCTTCACTTGTTGTTACTGCTGCCTTGGCTTAAACAAAGAGGGATTAAGTCCTGATCTTTTATCTTCCTTTCCTGCTTGCTTTTCCTTCCTCTGTCAGCCACCTATCCCAAAACTGACCATAAGTCAGATAACATTTGTCTGCTCCAGTCAGGGTTAATTAAGTGACTGCCTTCTGTTGTAAAGAAAAAGATCTGACCAGACTGAATCTCTCCACTGCTCACATCTGTTCTTTGATGAAGGAAGACATGCCACAACCATCCTTTTCACTTTTAGATTAGTTTAGAAAGGATCAGGCTATTGCTATCCAAGGATGTATTTCTTTAATAAGTGTTCCTCCTGTTGAACCTATATTTCTGCTTGCAATTTGGTTCTTTCAAACATACCATCCTAAAATGGGCAGCTCTGCTGTGAATGGATTAAAGCCTGTCACAGGCCTTTCATTCCAATTATAATCTCTCACGATCCATCCCCTCTAAAAATAATTGCCTTTTTAAAAGAGCACTTTATGTTTCTTAACTCATAACCTACTCATTTCAAATGAGTCTCCTCTGATCAACCAAAAATTTACCAAGAATTTCAGAATAAAGAGACTTGGGTGATGTTGCTAAATTTTCTCTGGAGAACACTCAAGTCACCCTAACACTTGTCAGTATGTTCACTTGAGGACTTTTCATATACCAAGTTTACTTTCCATATTGCTCAGAAATAGTCTTACAAAAATTTTAAGAATAAGCTTTCATCCGATTATTTATTGATACAAGCAACTATGTATGGTTTCTCTGTATACTCTTTGGACATCATTGAATAACTCAGTAGGTCTCAGGATGCTGAAGGGCACAAGGGTTGCACAAAGGGGGCATGAGACTTGGAGGCTCTGATCCCTCATCTTCCTTTTCCCAAACGTTTTTTATGTGTAAAATTTACACATGTGTTGTGTTAAATATTGAATTTACTTAAATAGAACTGTTCTAATTGGAACAATGATATTTCCTTATAAAATATAAATATTAAAATATTAATCTACATGAATGTGCAAATGAAAATATACACGCTAAACAATTATTTTTATTCATATGCTGTGTACATGAATGGGGGTAACATCTGCATGTAGATGTAAAGGGGTCACAGGGGTAAAAAGTATGAGTACCACTGTGTTAACTTTTCTGGGTATGCTTGCAGCACTGGACAAAGAAAGAATATTCCAGAATATGTGTATTATAGTTCAGTATGAGGAGGTGATCTTTTTCCTAATGATTTTTTGTGTTTCAGATTCCTCCTGTAGCTAGTACATCTCAGCTTGTAGTCCTTGATCTTGTTTGTGCTCTTAATACTCTGAAGACTGATACTATATTGCAACTAGTAAAAGAAGTTGTCAAGAAGCCATCCCAGATCAAAGGGGAAGAGGTAACAGTTCATTTTATTGAATCTTTTTAAAAAACTCAAAATACAAGAGTTGTAGTTGCTGGTCATCTTTTTATATATCTAGGTTTAGGAAAGGTTTGCTTAATGTATCCAAAAGATCCTTGTTGCCATCCTTTTCTATCCTAGTATTTTGTTAGTTTATTTTTGTCTTTTTAAACCATTTTTCAAGGCAGAACAGCCCAGCTCACAGAACTAACATAAAAACAGGTTCAAAGTATAAAATACTGTATAAGGAAATGGAAGCCAAATCAACAGCATAAAACACAAATTCAGACAAGCAGCCTGCAAAAGATAGTAAAAAATAAGTAGCTGCACTTTTTAATTCAGGTTGAAAGTGTTGGAGAGAAGACAAAAAACATAGATAGGAATAAAACAAGAACTCTAGATTTTTTTCCCTTTTTATCACTGTTAAGTGAGTATATGCAATATGCAGAGTTGAGTGTTGTATGGTCAGTTTGCCAAGATAATAAACTAGAGGATGGATGGACTCTTTTTGGTGAAGTCTCCTGGGAAGTAAACAACAACAACAACAACAAAACTTTTTTCTCTAAGTGAAATTCCTAATTAGAAGCAAGTTACTGCCAAGTAAACATATTTAGGATTTAGCGTGAATCCTTGTAATACTGAATTAATCAGTTGTCTCTGTGTGTTTATTTTATTATTAGATAAATGGGTTATACCTATGTATGTTTCTTCTTACATTTTTTGCAGAAGGCTACCCTAGTGGATATCCCAGTGCTCCAGTTCTGCTATGCCTTCATACAAAGGTAAATGGTCTTCTGGTATTCAGAGGCATTAGTAGGGGTGTGCAGGGACTGTAGCAAGTGACACTTCAGAGGAGGAGTGAACACCCAGTGGGGCAGTTGGTCCCATCTGACCCAAGACACCCCCCAGCTGCCTCCCTTCACCAACCAGGGTGCCCAGAATGGGCTGTCAAACAGCACAGCAGCACAGCACCACCTCCACGGCAGAGGCAGCCTGGCTCAGGGATGTAGCTGGAAAGTGTGCCAGTCCAGCAGCCTGGGGAGTGACAGCATGCACTAGGGTGACACCAACCATAGTGATGCCACTGTCTTTATTTCTTATGAAAAGTAACATTTGGGCACAGTACTCTTCTAGAGATCTTGTGTATACCTGACATGTACTTCAAGACTATAGAGCAACTTTGATATAAAGTAGACAGGTGCTAAACAATTAATATCAACAGTCTCATGTTCTTTGTTGTTACATATGATACGATACCATGAGCCCTACAGCAGAACATCATCCTGTTAATTACTTTTAAAGACATGTTCCATAAAAGGTTATAATTCCATTCTATATCTGTTTGGAGCCCTGTCAGTTGTAATACTTCTGAATATGGACTGTCTTACTTTTATAAAGTGTGTGACAGGCACACTGTTGATAGAGAGTAAAGCACTTCGCCTTGCCTTGTCTAAAACATTGTACTTCTCCATTTTTATAGAAGCCATACTTTACTTTTTCTGTGTGACAAGAGAGTCATAGTCCTTCTTGTGTGCAATTGTTTCCTTGTTTTTTTATTATATTTATACTAAAATAGACTTTGTATAGCCATTGTTTTTAATTCCTTTCCTGCAATTTATGAATAAATAGGATTCTATCGATTTTGTAGCTACATTTTCACTGACTGTGAGTTCATTGTCAGGCACAATTCAAAGCACCAGTTATATCCTAAAGGGTCATTCTTCAGTGTAAGCCTGCCTGTATTTTGAGATCCTCTGCAGAAGGCTCATCTCTGTCCCATCACCATCACATGTGAGAACATGGGAGAGGGCCTTCTTAGTGGCTGCTCCCAGGCTTTGGAACTCCTTTCTGAGAGAGGTTAGACTGGCACCCTCCTTTGAAGACTGCTCAAATGGACTGGGTCTTGCAGAATTGTACTGTACTGTCTGCTTTTGTTTTTATTGTTCTTAAATATTTATTAAATAGCTTTTAAATATAAATATAAATGTTATAACTGCTTTAATTTAACCTAGTTTAATTATATTTTTATCTTTTATTCTTACTAATGTTTTTATTTACACATCTTGGGAATAAGGTGTGACATTATCATCATCATCATCCCCCTATCTGGAGGATGTCAGTTCCAGGCCCTCTCTGCAGATGGGAAAAATGTAGAAGCTCAAGTCCCATATTATCCAATGGATGGCAACATGCACATGCCTGCCTCGGTACGCCTGTGTGCATCCGGTGCCCTTGGATAACATGGGTTGTCATGATCTTAGGATGCTGAAATCCACAGATGGGAAACCCACCAGTACTAAGGGCCCACTATTATTAGGTCACTCAGTGTACAGACAACATTACTTCCCTAAATACATTTGTAAGGACAATATTAAAAGTGAGCACAATATTATTTCTCTAAATACATTTGTTTACTAGACTTCATTGTTCCCCATTTTATTATAAAGGCTCAAAGTAAGTTTACAATATAGTCGTCCCCTAAAGAGTTCAATGCAAACTTAACCAAATTTGTTTAAACTGCCCTGTAGCAACAACAAATAAGAAGCTTCAGTGGAATAGCCTTGCCAGTAAACCTTTATCTGGTATTTCTGGAGAGTGTCACTTCAGTCTTTCCAACAGAAAACATGACTTTTTTTTTTAATCCCCATAGTCTTTCTGCCTCAGCCTTGCAAGAAAACTTCCAGTCATTGTTAGGAGTGTTGAAGGAATCTGTGCAACTGAATTTGGCACCACCTGGATATTTTTTGCTTCTTAGGTATGGCAACAAAAATTCCTTGAATACATTTATGCAGTAATAAATATAATTAATCATTTTGCTAAGTTGGCTTTATTCCTCAATAGTACCCTGAATGATTTTGTGACCAGAACGCCAAACCAAGAAAATAAGAAGGATCAGAAAGACCTGCAGGTACCCTATGACTTCTGTTCATATGTTTATGTAACTTAATAATGTATGGCAGATCAGCCTTTGATAGGCTTCAGTCAGCTATGTTATTGTACTGGGGGATAAACTCACAAGGCAGTTACAGGCATTGCTGTCTTCCGCTTGTAGCCCTGCCATATTTTCTTATCATAGCAAATTCCATTAGCTGTTGTTATTACCTGTTGTTGCTACAAGATGCTTGTGATTTACAATGATTGATTGGCAGCACTAGGAACTGCTCATATGAAAATACCACAAGTTTGTGGATTGGCTTAAGCTGTATCAGAGAAAACAGTGATTTAACTGAAATTGTCGTCTTAGCTGCATACCCTTCCCGTACAGGGGTCAGACTAAATGACCTGTGAGATGTTCTCTGTTATATGTTTCCAAACAAGCAGAACAGAGCTAGAATCATTCACCTAATAAGATAATCAAGATGTATTAAATTGTGAAAACTGTATCATTATTTTATAGATCATAAGAGAAAGCCTTGATTTGTTACTGCAGCCATAAGGACTATAAAGTGTCTTTAAAAAATGAAAAAAGAAAACTTCAAAAAACAGTAGATCACTCTCTAAAAGTCTTGCAAAAAGCTGCACATTATTTGCACAGGTCACATTTCCCATACTTAAATCATTAGGCAGACTGAGGCAGTTATCTCAGGCACCCTGAAAGGTCAGGAAATTCTTATTTATTTGTTTATTTATTTTAGTTATAGAATGGAGGGGGAGCTTCATTTATATACCGCTTCATACTGAACTAGCAGTGTCTAAGCGGTTTACAACTATAAGCTCCAGCTTTGGGGAGAGGACTTTCTTCCTTGTGTCAAAATAACTTGATAAGCCATGGATGCCACTTTCGTTGACTTGTAGGGGGAAGATTTGCTGCTCAGTATCAGGCAGATAAATGACTTGGGCCCTTTCTGCTTATCACCAGCAAGAAGTTATTGATTTAGATTTGCTATGTCAGAATATATTGAGATTGTATATTTCTCAGCATTATGTGAATGGAATTTTCATGGGTTGCAATTTGAGTAATGTGATTGTTGTCATATTTTTTCAGTTTGTTTAGTTTATTGCAATAAAACAATATACAGTTGGCCCTCCATTTTTGCGGGGATCCGTTCTAGACCCCCACACACAAAAACGAAGGCTTGCGCTTATTCAAGCCCCATAGACTTGAGTGGAGCACTCCCCGGTGAGCGCAACATGGGTGCACTCGCCATTGCAAATAGCAGAGGTCATCCCTCCACGTATATTCAAGGGCATGGTTCTCAGATCCACGCATTAGGAGGGGCAACTGTAACTTCCATCAAACGGAAATTACTGTATGTAATAAATGCTTTTCTGTCTTGCCGTCTTTGCCCTTTTAGGAGGTGACCCAGAAAATATTGGAAGCTGTGGGTAATGTTGCTGGTTCCTCCTTAGAACAAACTAGCTGGCTGAGCAGGAATCTGGAGGTGAAAGCCCAACCTCAAGTCTCTTTAGAGGAATTCAGTGTTGAAGATGATTTGTGTGGTAAGAGAAACAAAAAACTTCTGGATCATCTAGTAATCAAAATGCAGTATGCTGACTTTTTCATTGCACACAACAACTCTGCCTCTTACTGAATGTTGGAAAAATGAAGGAGGGATTAGTGGCAGTGTTGGGTTTGTTTTATTCAAACCCCACATTTCTCCCCTGAGGGTGATTTGCAACAAAATGGTGCAACACACACACACACACACACACACACACACACACAGTATATATATATATATTAAAACACAATTTTAAATGCATAAGTAAACGATATAAATAAAAAATATAGCAGCTATCCAGTTAAGAGGTCCTTTGTGTGCTAATGAAGTCAGTTGTCAAAGGTCTACCTTAATAAAAATATATTTTGTCTTTTGTTTTGTATTGTTTTTGTTTAAGCCAATGCCTGTGGACTTTTTCTGGTGTTCAGATGATGACAAAGAGCAAACCATTACATTAGAGGCCTTGTTGTTCATTATGTGCCCACCCACTATTCTCGGTTCCTAAGACTATCGGAAATATGTTTTTTCTGATGGTCTTAGGCAACCCCTGTGAAAGGTTCGTTCGACCCCAAAGGGGTCGCAACCTGTAGGTTGAGAACTGCTGCCCTAACAGGTGCTTTGATTCAGGTCTTTTGCTGAGTGTAGTAGGGTTTCAGGTGTCTATATACTAGTCAGAAAAACTGTATGATTGTTTATTCCAAAAAATGGAAAACAAGTGTGTTGGACTAGTTCTCAATGTGTAGAATTATAATATTCAGGTTGCAAAAGAACTCTTCTTCAGCATTTAAAGATGCATTACATGTTAACTTGGTTAAAAATGCCCCAACGCCTTTTAAAAAGGCCAGTCTGAGAAACTATGGCGGGTTACAGACCGCCCGTTTGGGGCGGGCTGCACCCGCCCCTTTCCCTGGTGTATTGGGGCCTCAGCTGCCAGACCGGCAGCCTCCGAGGCCCCGATCCGCCACTTTCCAGGCTGTGGGGAAGCGGCAAAAGTCCGCTTCCCCGCAGCCTGAAAAGGGGTATCCTTGGGGCTTCAAGCCCCAAGGACACCCCGCGGCGGCGGGGAGGAGGAGAAAGGGGCCGCTTGGCCTCTTTCTCCCTTGCTTCGCTGGGCGCAGCCGTCTGAAGGCTGCGCCCAGCGACGCAAAGCACGCCGCAAACCGGAAGAGCTCCGAAATGGAGCTCCTTCCTGGTCCGCGCAAAGGGCGCACTAAGCGCCCTGGCGTGGACCGACGACGTCACGCCGCGCGCCGCCCCGTATAGAGCGGTGCGGGTTGTCATGGCGGCCCCCATGTGGAAGGGGAGCCGCCATTTTGTACGGACTCTGTCCGTACTAGGGTTAGGGGGGTGCGGAAGCACCGCACCTTCCTAACCCTAGTACCGACTGACTCCGTACTTTCATGGCGGTTTATAACCTACCTATAAGTCACATATTTAAATCTTTCCTAGCTTGCTATTTCTCTGATTCAAATGGACGCATCCTACATGCACTGGGTTGCAGAAGCATGTTTCCCTGTGTTTGGAAAGTTGAAGATTTTAGGGTACTTCTTCTCCCAGTGCTGCTTAGCTCTACATGGTTCCTTTCCAAACCAACTTCACCTTATTTACATTATTATTTTTGAAAGGCATTGAGCATATGAGTAGTTCTTCAGATTAGACACTTGAGACAATAAAATGTCATGTTCTTTTGTCCAGTTTATTCCTTTGTCAGCAGCATGTGGATCCAGTGTACTTTCTATGTAGTTACTTTCCCTTAAAAAACTAATACTGTTGTAGTAAAAATTTCAGCATTGTCCTGAAAGTGAAAAATGTCACTTCTACAGATACCTCAGCAATACCTTCTTCAATGGTTTCTGCATCTGCTCCATCAGTCTACAGTGTTCAAGCCCTCTCTCTTCTTGCAGAGGTGAGTGCTGATTTATTTTTTCCTTTAAGAACATAGCAGTTCAGTAGCTGCTATGCATATACAGTACATTCATATATACATACATTCTGTCTATCTGTAAATTTCTACACACGTATATAGAAGCACATGTACATTTGTGTGTATATATACAAACAAACACATATGTTATTGTTTTGTGCCTTCAAGTCATTTCCAATTTGTGGAGAACCTGTGGTGATCCTATCCTATGGATTTTCTTGGCAAGATTCGTTCAGAGTAGCTTTGCCATGCTTTCTCCCATGGCTGAGAGAGTGTGATTTGTGCAAGGTCACCCAGTGGATTTCCATGACTGAGCAGGGATTTAAACCCAGAGTGCAAGTCCAACATACAAACCACTAACCATGCTCTCTCTC
This sequence comes from Sceloporus undulatus, assembly GCF_019175285.1. Classification (NCBI taxonomy): domain Eukaryota; kingdom Metazoa; phylum Chordata; class Lepidosauria; order Squamata; family Phrynosomatidae; genus Sceloporus; species Sceloporus undulatus. The sequence goes on from NC_056524.1 coordinate 67,705,840, forward strand.
TCTCTCTCTCTCTCTCTCTCTCTCTCTAATACACATGTATATGAATATGTGACACACAAATGCATTCCATAGTTGTGACTTCTGTATTCTCACAGGCCTTCTCTTAACCCTGTTAACAGAATTGAGTTGTTTGAGCATGCATCACCTTTCCACCTTGCGTACCTGGCAGGGTGTATGAATATTTTCTGTGAATACCTAAGTAATGGACTCATTAGTTTGTTTGATGATGAAAGTAAATAAAAAGAGATGAGGTGTTTTGAAAAAAAAATTGTTCCAATAGTAAAAGAGCTGTACCTTTTTAATATGGAATTATTTTTCTTTAGGTTCTTGCTTCTCTCTTGGATATGGTTTATCGAAGTGATGAAAAGGAGAAAGCAGTGCCTTTAATCTCACGTTTGCTGTATTATGTATTTCCTTACTTACGCAATCACAGGTATAAAAATAGCTTTTTCCATAAACCATATATATGGAATTTTTAAAATAATATGCACACTGTTATTAATATTATGCTAAACATTATTTTTCTCTAGACAAATCCTTAGGATGCTTTTGATTCTTAAGAAGTTAAGTATTTATGGATGATTAATGCAATTCAGACAGATTTTGAAGAAACAAGAATTAAGAGGAAAGAATTATTAGGATACAATATTCAGATTCATTTTTCTTAACAAAATTAAAACTTCAGGAAAAGGATAGCATCAAAATGCATTATCTAGGATAGACAAGCAAAGACCTTATTATATAGGTAATCTTTTAACATCCACCCACTTTGACCTTTGTAGTTTTTGTTGTTGTGTTCAAGTCATTTTTGACTTATGGTGACCCTAAGGCCAGCCAAGGGTTTTCTTGGCAGGTTTCTTCAGACGGCGTTTGCCATTTCTATCCCCTGAGGCTGAGAAAGTGAGATTTGCCCAAGGTCACCCAGTGGGTTTTTATGCTCAACCTTGGCCTTAGGCAATATCTTTTCACCTGCCTTTGTCATTCAACAACCATAGTTAAAACTGATCTTGTCACCTCATACCCACAAGTTTTGCATTTCTGTGGCTGTTCATATAGTCAGATTATAAATGTTCTTCCTGGGCAACAGTTCACCCCATGCATCTGAGGATGTAGACCTAGTCTATGCAAGATCATGCTACAACTGCTTTCATTACAGTTAGACTCAAAAGTGCTACAAGATCTCTTTATATGATGTCAGAATTTGGTAACAATGCATGCATTCAGGATAAACTATGGAAAGAGTTACTGCTTTCTTCTCAAAGTTGGCAAATGGATTATGATCAAACTCAGAGTGATCTTAGCTCCTAATATAAGCTAGCAAAGCAAATATTTACAGAGGCTAAAGAAGAGCATTAAATGTTATCTATGCTGTAGGTTTGCTCTCCTTGCTAATGTAACTGGCTCTAGTTTAGGAAAGATGTACTAATTTTCATGGAATCATAGAATTCATCGGCTAATGAGTTTCCTTATGATTAATCTATGCAGATTTTCTTGCTAATTAATAAGTTTAAGTAGAATTTATCATAGGTAGAATATTACTGTAAGGAATTTCTGAAGTGTGTGCCAATTGTCATACACATTAGTGAAGTGTATGATCTGTGTTTTGTGTGTGTGTGTTTACAGTGCCTATAACCTTCCAAGCTTCCGTGCTAGTACTCTTCTGCTCAGTTCTCTAAGTGGCTATGCCTATACCAAACGTGCATGGAAGAAAGATGTTCTGGAACTATATATGGACCCAGCTTTTTTCCAGATGGACACTTCATGCATTCAGTAAGACATATAAATATGGCAGTCTTGTGGCTGCTTTCTGAATGAATACAGTGACAGTCCCCATTGTATTATAATTATAAATTGCATTTGGAATCTCTCTAAAAGCAAAATAGCAGTTAAATTCACAATAATCTCATTCAGACAGCACTGGGCTTCATTATAAGAACAGACTTTAATTGTTGGCATATGGTTTTTCAGGACCTGATTTTAAAGAAATCCAGGATTTGGGCTGGAATCTAATTGTTAATCCCAACTAGAGTAGACTCATAGCATCAGTGATTTTTACATAAATGTTAAATGACATGGAAGGTTTAAATATAAATTATATTAATCTCTATCTGATTATCATATTTCTTCAGCTGGCGAGCCATTATTGATCATCTTCTTACTCATGAGAAAACTATGTTTAAAGATTTGATGAGTAAGTATTCTCTCATAATTGATTCCCCCCCATTACATTAAGAAAAAATTTAAATCAACATAAAGAAAACAAGAAGTTGAATTTGTTTCTTATTTGTTTTTACTCAGGTTGTTGATATGTAATGATTTTATTACTTTGTTTACTCAAACCGCTTACCAGTTGAAGCAATCTGTTAAACTAGCAACTGTGTGATTCCTAAATTAATGTTGCAAGTTAATGTTGATATCAATTATGATCTTGATTCTAGATATGCAGAGCAGCTCCTTAAAACTTTTCCCAAGTTTTGAGCAAAAGGCAATGTTGTTAAAACGTCAGGCTTTTGCCATTTTCAGTGGAGAAATTGATCAATATCATCTTTACCTTCCTTTAATACAAGGTGAGCTTCTGCTTTGCAGCATTTACAAATGTTCTGTTCTAAAATTAATCAAAATGATATATTACAGTATTCAGAGATGTAAAGAATTCAGACAGACAGTCATCTGGTATGGACAATTTAATTGACACCTGGCCAGCTTAACTGACACTGTGTCAATTTAATTGACATTTGAACTACTGTATATACTCATGTATAAGTCTAGAAACTTTAGTCAAAACAATTGAGTCCGAAAACCTGGGTCGACTTATCCATGGGTCAATGCAAATACTGTATTTTAACTATTATAAAAAAGGGAACCACCAGACAAAATGGAAGTGCTTACGGTAGGGGCCCCCAAACCAGTTATCGGGCCGCAACCTCCAGTCCTAGAGGGGTTCACGCTCCCCTCAAAGGACTGTGTTCGCAGCTTAGAGGTGCTTCTTGACTCGTCGCTTCAGATGAGAAATCAGGTGAATGCAACAGTCAAGAGTGCCTGTTATCAGCTCCGGCTGATACGTCAGCTGTGCCATTTCCTGGAACGAGATGACCTTGAAACTGTAATACACGCACTGGTAACCGCAAAACTTGATTATTGCAATGCGCTCTACATGGGGCTACCCTTGTGCCTAGTCCGGAAACTTCAACTGGTGCAGAATATAGCAGCCAGATTGATTACAGGAACAACTAGGAGTGACCATATTACACCTATATTAAAATCACTCCACTGGCTGCCTATTAGTTTCCGGGCACAGTACAAGGTGTTGGTCATTACTTTTAAAGCCCTCCATGGCTTGGGCCCAACCTACTTAAAGGGATCGCCTCCTTCCGTACAATCCTCCCCATACCCTCAGATCCTCTGGGAGGAATTTGTTGCAGTCCACAAAGATCAGATTGACGGCGACCTCCCAGAGGACTTTTTCCGCGATCGCTCCCACTTTATGGAATGGCCTGCCGGACAAGATCCATCAAATTGCCAACCTTGAGAGCTTCAAGAAAGCTGTCAAGACGGATCTCTTCTGGCAGGCCTTCCCGGAATAGATCCCGGCCATGTAATGCGCCCCCCACAGACATATACAAGCGAAGACTCTGCCCATTGTTATATTATTATTGTAGTTTTGTTTTTAGATTTTTATTGTCTGTTATTTTAATGGATGGAACTGTTTAATCCTTTTTTAAGTGGGGGAATTGTATATATTGTATTTTTAAAGGTTGTACGCCACTTTGATTGTGGAAACAAAAAGCGGGATATAAATTAAAGTTTTATTTTATTATTTATTTTTATTAAATCTCTTTGGATAGCTTCTAAGTCAGCAAAAATTTTCCTCATTTTTTTGGAAACCACAATCTTCTGCTATGCTTTTACTACCAGTTATATCAATCTTTGAAATGTATTTAAAGATATAGCTGTGTTAGTCTGTAAAATCAGTAGGTGAAGAGATTTTGCAGCACCTTTGAGACTAACTGAAAGAAAGAAGTTGGCAGCATGAGCTTTTGTAGACTTAAGTCTACTTCTTCAAATGCATTTGGACACATCTCAGGAAGTAGACTTAAGCTTCTTTGAAATGTATGTTAGATATGACAAAATTATACTAATTCAAACCTTCACCTGGCATTGTCAAGTGTTAATTCATTTTCTCTTGTTCTTTTTCCTTTTCCTTTTTCATTTATTTTGATTTCTTTTTTTAAAATTAATATTTGGTTAAATGATATTCTAGAGCGATTGACTGACAACCTGCGCGTTGGACAGACGTCCATAGTAGCTGCACAGATGTTCCTGTTTTTCAGAGTTCTATTGCTAAGAATTTCCCCCCAGCACCTAACCTCACTATGGCCTATCATGGTGACAGAACTGGTAAGCGATAATAAATTAGAAAGTGGACAGACAGCAAGCTTTAGATGAAAGAGCTTTCTTTTAGGTGAAGCTTAATTTTTAACTGTAGGGTACCCTCAATAATGCCCAAAGTCATCACAGTGCCTTCAGAAAGCTTCTTTTGCACTTATCAGCAAGAGGATTTTTCCATCCCAGTTTTTGTTTTTTTAAGATATTGAAGGGGGAAAACATTATTTGGAGGCTGGGCATACTGCAAAGCTAAGTTCTAACCACTTTTTGCAGTGTAGAATGAAGGCATAGTGTGCCTATCCAGATCAGGACCACAGCATGAAAAAGAAGGTTAAAGCCTCCAGTGCGTCCTGCTTCACACCACATTTGGCCCAGGGAGAAGGTGGTTGCTCCCAAGTTAACTGTCTTCTGGCCTCACCAGTTTTCCTTTCTGTGGGAAAGCAGTTTGCTGCAGAGGCCTTCTTTATAGTGACTATTCAGTATATAACATTTTATGTAAAGGTAAGGGTTGACATGAATGGCTAGTCATAACTGACTGTAGGGGCCAGTGCTCATCTCCGTTACTAAGGCGAAGAGCCAGCGTTGTCTGAAGACAACTCTGGTGGTCATGTGGCCAGCATGACTGCACTGAACACTGTTATAACATTTGACAATAAATAAATAAGGATTTTGGCATGCTTCTGTGGTAGCCACTTTGAGAGGGTGTCCATGATCCTTTGAGTTCCTGGTTCCATACTAAGGGGGTTCTCCCCAAAGTAGGGAACTCCTGGTTTAACTGTATATACTAATACCTTGTGTTTGTTTTGTTTTTTTCTGTTGCTTCTACTGTCTAGATTCAAACATTTATACAACTAGAAGAAGAGTTAGCTGAGGAAGAAGAACCATCAAAGTAAGAATGTTTAATATAATGTGAAATTTAGCATAGAAACTACAACAAATGAAGAGATGAATTATCCCAGTAAAGCTTCATAGAAATCTCTATAAAACTGTTTGACATGATCCCTGTGGCAGTTATCTGTCATGAAACCTTGTTGCATAAATTCCCTTGCTTTGGGATGAACCATAGTTGAGTGTATGTGCTATGCACATAGGTTCAGACCCTGCCACTAGTATGCCTCAGTGTCTCAAGACAGGAGACTGGCTGAGGTGAGTAGGTTCATCTGAAAGCACTGCATTTGAAATTGTTTCAAGGTTTTTGTCTGTAGTATTAAATCTGTAACACTTCATTTTAATATCATAGTAATCAAATGGTAAACATTTGAAGCCAGTGCAATGATATGTAATTTGCACAAAGAAAAACAAAAATTATCATGTCAGAAGAACCATTCAAATTTGGGCATTATGACTGAAAGTTGCAGTGATGCTGGAAAGTAAAATGTATAGAATAGAATTGCCACTGCCCATTTTTGTTGGATAAGTTGGAGTATTTTGAAAAAAGGGAAATCAAATTTGGAATTGGTATGACTAGAGAATAGATTACCTGCCCTGTAATAGTGTTCCCAAATATCTTTCCCATAAGTGTGAACAGCAAATATATCTCTATATAGGGAAGGTAAAAAATACCATATATACTCAAGAATAAGTTGACCTCGTGTAGAAGTCAAGGACAGATTTTTGGGGCTAAAATTACGGCTTTTGATATGGCCCGTGGATACGCTGAGGGTAAAACTTAGGGACATGTAACAAAGGATGTAAAGAATGAAGCAGAGAGAAACTATGTCAAACAACTTAGAAAATTCAAGCAGCCATCACTATTTGTGCTCACACAAAAGGCTGAATGGATGAGAGAATAGAGGGGAATTAGTGCTTCCAAGATAGATTAAGCTCCTGCCTTTCATCAGATACTGGTTCCATTGTTGTTGTTGTTGTTCTTCTTCTTCTTCTAAGAGTTAGAGTGTGGTACTTACATTGACCCATGGATATGTCAAATCAGGTTTTTGGGGTCAATTTTTTGACTAAAATTTCTAGACTTATACATGAGTATATACAGTAAGCATTTAATGAATACTGTTGGAGTATAGGCAAAACTTGTCCCAGGGACCATAGTTTTGTGAGGCAGATATGGGCTGCAAATAACTGGAAACCAAGGGCCAAGGTAGGAAAGGAAAACAGATTTTATTCAACTGAAGACTCACAGGAGAATCATTTCCAGAGCCTAAGAGCCCTCTCCTGTACTCTGACAGTTATTTTTGTAACATTAGAACAACAGCAGGCTGGGCTTCACACTCAGCCCCAGACATACATTCCATATAAGGCGCATCTTACCATTCTATTGCCTATAGCTCTCTCTCTCTCTCTCTCTAAGTGACATTTCTAAATGCATATGATCACTTGCAAGAGCTTTGCAAAAAAAACAGAAAGTAAACCTTAAGTTGCTGATACAAACAGATGCTAAAGTTGCAAGTGTTGAAGTCTGGCTAGTCCTGTCAGAAAGAGTCTACAGTCACCAGACAGATGGGAGGGAGAGCCACCACAAATGTTGAACAAAAGTTCTGGCTAACACAGCATTTCACATGTCTACACACTGACCTTTTAGTATTTGCTTCTTATTATTATCTAGTCAAGCAGCAAGCAAAAAAAATTAGCCATTAGTTTTGTAATATAGCTTTTCTATATTTCTCTAACAATATCCACCTCATTACTAGATGTGGCTGATGTGAGATATGGTTTCTAAGTACCAAGTATCTAGTCAACTCAGTCAGGACAAAACAGGTGAAGCACAGCAAGCAAAAGCTTATTATATGTTTTTGCAGAAAGGAGGTGTTCTCTAAGAAAGAAGCACACCTTTGCTAGATGTGGCTGGCTATTTTTATTCCCTCTTCCAGCCAGTGAGAGTCCCTCCCTTGAAATTCCATTGGATAGAGCCACCAAGGTTTACAGTTAATCCTAAGTGCCTAATACGAATACATAATCTCCGCCCATGTTTACACCTCCCCCTAAATCCCACTCCCCTTTATTTATAAACTTCCTTTTAGGGTATACTTTTAGCTAAAGTGAAACCTATACAATTACCCGCGCTATGACCTGTGATTCCAATCAAGGCTTCATCATTAACTATACATCTATCCTTTCATATTTAAACTACCTTATTAGTTATGTTTGCTCAGAAGGCTACCTCTGCCATCTGGAGAGCTTCAAAGAATGACTTTATCTGCCTGGTCAATAAATGCTTCACCTTTCTTGTAGCTTAAGTGGAATTTAAAAAATAATTACCTCTGTATGGTATGAGGCCCACCTCAAATTTTGTTATGAAGCCCATCTAAAATATGAACTTTACTTTTATGAATTCTCATATATGCTGCATTCAAATCTTAACTGTTTCTTGCAGTCATTTGTCAGTTATCATGTCTTACAACTGTTGGCCCCGTCATGAAGAGGCATAAATCATTAGAAAAGATAATAATGCTAGGAAAGGTAGAGCATAGCAGACAGAGAGGAAGACCAATAGACTCAATCAGAGAGGACTTGGGCATGGAGTAGTGGCAGACAGGGGGAACTGAAGATGTTTAATCTACAGGGTCCCTATGAGTTGGGGTCGATTCAAGGGCAATTAACAAATGAACTTTGAAACTTAGAATCAAAGCTTACCCTTTTTCCCTCTTCCTTCCTCCTTTTCTTTTTTCTTTTTCTGTCATGCTATTACATGATAGGTCTGCAGGCAGCAACTGATTCCTAGTATTTGTAAGATGCTCTATAAGCCTTTTTGGCTGAAGAGTATAGTTTTAAAATTTAAATTATTTTCATGAAACAGCTGTGGTGACAGTTGTTTCGGATAGGGAGACTCTTTAGGCCTTTGCCAGTTTGCTGCATTTTCAGTTTTTTTTAAAAATCACCTCCCAGTTGCTTGTTTCCCCTGTAGCATTCCAGATGACTATCATGAAATTTGTGTGCAGTTCTTTGTTTTTTCCATATCAGTGTTCAAATTTTCAATTCTTTTTGCCAGGAATGAAAATTTAAACTCACTTGGTTTGCTTATCTGTTTTTACTTTCTGATTTTGTTTTGTTTTGTTTTGTTTTGTTAATTTCACAGAAACAATAGTAAAATTAGCAAACAGAAAGCATCATCAGATGGCAGCAGTCTCCTACTTGGTGATATACAGCAGAATGAATTGAACTTGTATTTATCAGCTTGTAAATTCTTAGACACGGCACTTTCTTTTCCACCTGATAAGATGCAGTTATTTCAAATGTAAGTGTGCTAACTTTTATTCTTATAGAGCTTTGAGACAAGAAAGTGTATGGAAATAATCTAAAGAACGTCTTTTGTGCATCCTGTTTTGCTGCAAACATATAGTTTGTAGGAACATGTGAGTGGGCTTTTTTCAGTGTGTCACCCAGTATGTAGTAATCTGTTCCCCAAGAGGTGAGATTGTGTCCTGTCTTACAAGTGTGCCATTGCCACCCAGCAAATCTTTTCTCTATTTGCTGCACAAATCTATCTCTCGAAGTCTTGTTTCCACTTAGGTTAGCTTCTTTATTGCTTCTTCTATTGTAATTATTTTGTTGTTATTGTTCTTTCTGATTTAATATTTGCTTTGATTTTTTGGGGGGGGGGGGGGGGAATGCACTTGCATTATGTGACCAGATTTGCTCCTTGGGAATAGTTTCATCAGAGCTTGGAAGTAATGTTTTAAAAATAATGATATTCCCTGTAACATAATGACTGAGATGCTGCATTGTCAGAAATAACTGCAACAACAGAGCTCCATTGTCATAGCTATATCATATGATGCCACCCCCCCAAAAAATCTTCCTTTTTAGTGAAGTAGTACCCCCAACTGAAGGGTTTCCAGGGTGCTGCAGATCAGGACACTGGACAATGACATCTACAGTATTCAGAAATAGGGAGCTGGCAAGATTGCATTGTCTCATTGCACCCTGCAACCTTCCTGCAGACAAGTGGCTTCCTTAAATGGAATTTGGCTTGTGTGAAGAGGCCATAAGGAGCAATGGCAAATTAGCATAACCATTATTTTTATTATTCTCAGGGCTTCACCACAAATGACTATAGAAAAGGAAGAGCCACTGTGTTTTTAGCTTCCTGTAAGCCAAAATTAAATTCACAAAATACTTTGTTTCATTATGTTAAGCCAATAGAAATGCCATTGCTGAAATGTGATGTAGCAGAAAGTTTAGAAAATTAAGACTTAGCATAGGTTGCAGTCTTTCTCAATCTTATTACCCTGGAGGAAGCCTTTAAATAATTTCAGATCTCAGGAAGCCCATGCATAAAAGATTATTATGCATACAGCTAAAATATTTTTTAAAGAAAGAAAGAAAGATCATGATCTTGCAGAAATTTAGGATTTTAAGGAACCCGGTTTAAGAAACCCAGCCATAGGATAACAAATAGGGAGGCAAACGTATTTGGATGAATGGAGAAGAAGATTTAAGTCCATCGATTCTTTTCTAGATGCCAAACAATTACCCACTTGGTGATGGGGTGCTAAGAGGATTACATTATCTTAATTTAATTCACTCTCAAATTGTCCAACAGTATGAGGCCAGCATGGAATAGTGTTTTGAGTGTTGGATTATGACATCAGGGTTCAATTCCCCACTTGGCCATAGAAACTCACTGAGTGACCTTGGGTGAGTCACATATTCTCAGCCTTAGAAATCTCCACGATAGGGTTGCCTTAAGTTCACCGTAACACAGAAACTATTTAAAGGCACACATCAGCAATGAGACCAGCAGTTGACGACTTTATATTAAATAAATCAGCTCCTTTGAACAATTGGACTTGATTGTTTGTTTGTTTGTTTGTTTGTTTTGTGACCCTAATATTCTCAAGAAGTATGGTCTTTTGTACTAAATTTCTTATCTCCAATTGTCTTTTTTTTAAAGGTATAGATGGGCATTTGTCCCAGAGGTAGACACACAGGTTTACAGCATGTCTCCAGATCTAATGGAAAATCAACAGGAATGCAAACCACATACTGTTAGAATTATGGATTTATTGAAGCTAAAATATGGGGTAAGTGTGAAATTAGCTATTTTATAAATTGCTTTGAAGGGTCACCTAGCTACAGTTGGAAACTTATGTGCTCAAGCGGCCTACTTTTTACTCTATTTTTATTTATTGGAACTACGTCCTCTTGTCTGATAGAACTAAAGCAATGTATATAAGGTTTTAAAGCACTGATTAGGTCTGCTTAGTTGAACGGTGCCTGATTATGTGTCTCAGTTCAGACCTGGGGCTAGGTGTATACAGTGCTGAACAAGCAGCAATATGTTCAGTCACTCCCTTCAGCAAGAGAGCTCAGTATCCCAGGATCCAGCAGCCTCATTCTTTGAGAGCCCTTCTCAATTTACGTATGTCCGGGAAGGAGTACTCCGGCTGGATTCTTGTATGTGTCATGCACATGAGGCTCATTCAAAATAATGACCTAGTATACTACATTCAGCACAGTGTACCCTCAAGCACAGGAAAAGGCACAGTGTTTTTTCTAATGGTATGTGGGGATATTCTCTCTATTATGCAGCTTGAGAGCTGTGTCTTCAGGTGGAAATGGATTGTACTTTTTATTTGCCTTCACAGTACATAGTCTCTTGAATAGGATGAGTACAGATGATTGATGGGTCATTAATTTGGATTCATGTAGTTGTACAAATGTTTGGGTGGAGGAGGTGGCAATAGGAGCAACTTTACCTATATTGCAATACTTCCTGTATTCATAGAATGAGTTTATTATTGAGCAAGAAATAATCAGTTCACCCACTTCTTGTTTAAAAATCAGAAACCACAGTGTTCCAAGTGGGGAAATCAAATCCTGTATAAAGAAGAGATAACTGGAAACAGGCAGAATTCTGTAAATCACATCACCCTTTTGCAATAGAGGAAGATTGCCTGCTTTTGTTTGACACATTAAGAGAAAAGATCAAAGTTCATCCAACCATTATTGCATACCCTACAACTCTCTCAATTTGTCAGGGACCGCAGTGATTAATCCTCTTCCATCCCACTTTTTCAGCTGCTTTTGAAAGTTTCTTTCTTCTCCCCCAATTTTTCTCCTCTGTCCTCAGTTTACCTCAATTTCTACAAATTGAGTTCAAACTGCAAAAGTAATTTGCACACAGCAAAGGGAAGAATAGAGGAAGGCGTGGAATCTTGCTGTTCCCAGTAAACTCTGGCAAAAGCAAACTGGTGCAGCCTCTCCAAGTATATATGTTTTCCTTCTTTAATAACTTTTGCAGTTTAGAACATACTCTAATGTTGCTTAGCCCCATATGTCCCATTTTCATCCATGAAATAATATGTTATTGTAGGAAGAAGCATGAGAAATTGATGGATCTAGCCCTCGGTAGCCTTCATAAACTAGGGCTTGGTTGCTATCCAAAAACATCTGGAAGGCCACATGCTCCCCATCCCTTATGCAAAATAACAAGGAATTACTTACCTATTGGTGGTCTGTCTTTAAGAATAATGTATAAACTGTGAGAGTCTTGAATCATAGCACCATTTGACAATTATCTAGTAAACTTGCTGTGTTATCCATACAACCCTGTTACACAGAGGGCACAAAATATGACCAAATTTTGGATTGAATTGAATCTAATAAATAAAGCTAAATAATTGTACAGAACTAAAAACAGATGTGTTCAATAGTACCTAAGTTACATCATATAGTTAACAAAATCTGTTTGTATTAATAATCTGAACATTTCATGTTTTACAGGAACAAAATACCAATGAGAGAACAACAAAAAACTACACCTTTCCTCTCTTGGACCTTCATTCCATATCAAATATTACACAGTTAATGCCATTCTTCAAGATACTAGGCTGTGCTTTTAAATCTGAAAGCAATAATTCACTAAGTATAAATAACTCAAAGTCTCTCAAACTGGACTGCCCTGTTGGCAGTGGCACAAGGACCCTGAGGCTGCTGGAAGAGTGTGTGGAACATGATTTTATAGAAAATATGGAAAGTTAATGTACTTCAAAAGAGTTCCATTACTTGAAGCTTTTAGCTGTTATACAACTACTTTCCTGAAAGGATGTAAATACAAGGATGAAATGTTTCTAAGGCTGTGTCTGCAGTGCAGAAATAATCCAGTTTTGCACCAATTTAACTGCCATGGCTCAATGCTATAGAATTCTGGGAATTGTAATTTTGTGATATATTTAACATTCTCTGTCAGAGAGCTCTGGTGCCACAACATACTACAGTTCCCAAAAAGCTATTGCATTGAGTCATGGCAGTTAAGGTGGTGTGGAACTGGATTATTGCTACAGCACAGATGCAACCAAAATTTAGAATTCATCTCATTTTTGTGTTTGTTTTTTCCTACCTTTGTGGTCTACAGTTCTGTAGCTTAGTGACATGTTGCCCTTATATTTTGTGGGAACATATTACAGATACATATTTCTTAAAATGAAGGACTTTTTACTTTGAAAACAAAGACATTCTTCTAAAGCTATTTTAGTTCTTTCTGTAAACAACTTCACTGTAGTACGTTAGCATTAGAAAGAGAATTAGCATGTGATTCATATTTCCTCCTGACAATTTATTCTTCTAGTGAAACATTTGTATGACTCTTCCGACATAACTTTAACTATCTTAGACTGAAAGCCTAAGTTTACTTACTAGCACATAGGCCTCACTGAACTAAACAGGACTCCCTAGTAAATATCCTTAGGCATGGGCTTTAACCATGTATATTTGTCATTAAATATTCGAAAATTAAGAAGGCAACTTCTTATGTGGATATTTATTAGACTAGTTTTAAACTCATGATTGCCTTTTTCTGGTTGATCAATTGGTACTTAATTGTTGTAGGCCTATAAGAATTTTTAAAGAATATGGTGCATAACAACTGTACAGTTGTATGTATACATATAATATGCTGCATTAGAAGTACTTAATTTTCTAAGCAATTTACAATTTTGTGCTGGAGCATCTGTGCAGATATGTATATTTACTCAAAGTATTACATAAGAATTATGACAGCTCTTTATATTGTGATTTAATTTAGAAAGGAACTTGATTCCAGCCCCTTATTTACTAAAAAAAATCTATAATGCATGAGTGCAACCCAAGAGTATATTGGTTAAAAGGGTCCTATGCCAATAGCTACAAAGGGAGACAAATGGAAAGAAAACAAAAAGGTCTATATGAAACATAATGATTAGCCCTGGTCTTTCAGTGTGTTGAATATTATATTTTACTATTTTTATATGCTCTTGTAAAGAATAGTATTTCTTTAGCATGTCTGTCTTTTCTCAGCACCCTGCTCCAGTACTGAGTACTTCATATAGATCAAGCATCCTTCACTAAAAAATTATCACTATCGAGCCAAACATGAACTCTTGATTTAGTGGGAAACTAGGGCATCTGCTTAAATTTCTATTGACATCAGTGGAGCTTTCCTTGGGTATAGATTAGGCTGGATTGTGCCCAAGGTTTTTGTGCAATACTCTTGCAGCAAAATGTGCATTCAGATATTTAATGCGGAGGGTTTTTATTTCACCACTGTTACTACCTTTTGTAAGTACCCTCCAGTATCACAGACACTTGTGTAAGGTGCAAAGCTCTTTGACATCCTGAAAAGATTTATTCCAGGGTTTAATATAGGTGATTTATTTGTGTACCTTTTATTTACCTACAAACGAATAGGTATTCCATATTCATTTTGATATTGGTGAAATGTGGAACACATAATACAGGCTTTATTGCAATTATGTTAAAATAACTAAATGAAGCATTGTTCACTTGTTGATAATTTTGTAGACTGATGGAACTAAGTTTATAAACTAAACTGTATTTTTCATTATGAATGTGAAATTCAGCTCTTCTGAATGTAAATTGTTTCACAAGTTACTTTGATCACTGATGTGAAGGTGTAGTATCTATTATAAAGCAGTAAATGCTGCTCAGTGTTGTGAATTCCTTATTTAGAATCCTAAATAATTTCAAAGTGCAAACAAATGTTGTTAATGCTCAGGGAAACAGGATACTTGTCATCAATGCCAGTTTTGACAAGAACTCTCTCTTGCTCTATTTGGCTCTGTCAGTACTGCTGAGGTACAACTACTATCTGACATTTCACCATGCAGTTAACTATAGAGTTCCATTTTAATCAGAAGGGAGAAACTTAGCATTATTTTAGCAATTTAATTTTCCATTCCGTTTTATATCCACCTCTTTCTTATTCATTTTCTCTTCTATTTCTTCCATTGCCTTTGAAATTATCCTATCCTTAATGTCAATTTATGTTTTCTGACATATTTTGTTTTACTAAAATAGATCAACCACTTTATCAAAAGTGCTGTCTGAGGGGGATCGCTTTCACATATTTAGATCCCTGTCCAACTTGACAGAGTTCCCATGCCTGTGTTTCCACAAGGTTACTTATTCCGTAACATTGGCCTGTTACAGACTGCCAAAATAAAGCTGCTTCGGGTCTCTTTGGAGGTATGCTGTTTAAATGATGCATGGGTCCTAAGAATCTGGAAGCTGCACCAAAGCTGCACTCCAGTGCTTAAGAATGGAGTGTGGCTTTGATGCAACTTCTGGACTCTTAGGACCCATGCATCATTTAAATAGCATACCTCCAAAGAGACCCGAAGCAGCTTTATTTTGGCAGTCTGTAAGAGGCCATTATGTCTCACAAGATGCATTTTCTGAAAGGGAATTGGATTTGGGAATTTGGACTCCAGATCCCCTGGAACAGCAGAATATTTCTGAGTGCTTTTTATTTATGGTTTCACAGATGCAGGTTTACTTTACATCAATATTAGCTAATTCGTTTGATTTAAAAATCATATTTACTATTAAAACTGGGAATAACATTTCAGACTGCTACTGACAATTATTTATTAAATAGTAATATCAAATAAAGAGACTACAAATCTAATAGCTGCTCTTAATGGATACTATTACTAGAAAATGGCTGATTAAGTGGCTACAACCTTAGAAAACGCTTTATGGGGGAGAAACTGAGGATATGTTTATATTGTTTAAAATTATTGCCAAAGAAGAGTCAGTTTTTTTATTTGGCAAATGAGATAATGGCTGCTGTGTAAGGTTGTAGTGTGTTTTTGAATGTAACTTTCATATTAAACTTTGTGTTGAAATACATCTTGAAAAACCAGACTCTTTTTCCTGCTGCTTATATTTCCCCACTTAGATTCGCTCTGTGTTTTCTGATTTATTTATTTTGTTTAACAGGTTAACTGACCTAAAAAGTATTTCAGAGGAACTGCGGGTGTTTGCAGGCAATCCATTTCTGTACTGTTGGACTCATTATTTTAATTGTCTGTATAACAGAAGAAGTGGAAGAAGTATAATAAGAAGTATAAAAAGTATAATAGAATAAGTGGAAGACAGTAGGGCCACTACGTGAAGATGGCAAAATGCTAACAGGGGACAGAAAAAAGGCAGAATTACTCAACACCTTCTTTGCTTCAGTCTTCTCAGAAAAGGCAAAGGGTGATCAACCTGAGGATAATGGCGCAGAGGACAGAATAGGGGAATTTCAGCACAGAATAAGTAAAGAGATAGTAAAGGTATATAAGTCTCCAGGACCAGATGAACTACATCCAAGGGTATTAAAAGAACTGGCAAATGTAATATCAAAGCCATTGGCAATAATCTTTGAGAACTTCTGGAGAACAGGATAAGTCCCAGCAGACTGAAGGAGGGCAAACGTCATCCCCATTTTCAAAAAGGGGAAAAAAGAGGATCCCAACAATTATCGTCCATTTAGTCTTACCTCAATACCCGGAAAGATCCTAGAGCAGATCA
This sequence comes from Sceloporus undulatus, assembly GCF_019175285.1. NCBI lineage: Eukaryota > Metazoa > Chordata > Lepidosauria > Squamata > Phrynosomatidae > Sceloporus > Sceloporus undulatus. Next base: position 67,721,977 of record NC_056524.1, read on the forward strand.
TTAAAAAGAGAGTCTGTGAACATCTAAAAGGCAATTCCATAATCACAAAAAGTCAACGTGGGTTTCAGAGAAACAAGTCATGCCAGACTAATCTCTTAACAGCTTTATAGATGAAAGGAATGCTGTGGATATAGTATATCTTGATTTCAGTAAGGCCTTTGACAAGGTTCCCCATGACATTCTTGCAAACAAGCTTGTAAAATGTGAGCTAGACAAGGTAGCTGTTACATGGATTTGTAATTGGTTGACCGGCTGAACCCAGAGGATGCTCAACAATGGCTCCTTTTCATCCTGGAGAGAAGTGACCAGTGGGGTCCCACAGGGCTCTGTCCTGGGCCCAGTGCTATTCAACATCTTTATCAATGACTTGGATGGTAGAATTGGGAGCATACTTATCAAATTTACAGATGATACCAAATTAGGAGGAGTAGCTAATATCCCAGAGGACAGGATCAAAATTTAAAATGACCTGTATAGACTAGAACGCTGGGCCAAAGCCAACAAAATGAACATTAACACAGAGAAATGTAAGGTACTGCACTTAGGGTGGAAAAATGAAATGCACAGATGTAGGATGGGCGACACTTGGCTGAACGAAACTACACGTGAAAGGGATCTAGGACCAAGTGGACCACAAATTGAACATGAGTCAACAGTGCAATGCAGCAGCTAACAAGGCCAATACGATTTTAGGCTGCATCAATAGAAGTACAGTGTCTAGATCAAGAGAAGTAATAGTACCACTCTATTCTGCTCTGGTCAGGCCCCACCTGGAATATTGTGTCCAGTTCTGGGCACCACAATTTAAAAAGGATGTTGAGAAACGAGCGTGTCCAAAGGAGGGCAACTAAAATGGTGAAGAGTCTGGAAACCATGTCCTATGAGAACGACTTAGGGAGCTGGGGATGTTTAGCCTGGAGGAAAGAAGGTTAAGAGGTGATATGATAGTCCTGTTTAAATAGTTGAAGGGATGTAATATTGAGGAGGGAGCTAGCTTGTTTTTTTGCAGCTCCAGATACTAGGACCTGGAGCAATGGGTGCAAGCTCCAGGAAAAAGATTCCACCTCAACATTAGGAGGAACTTCCTGACAGTAAGGGCTGTTTGAAAGTGGAACAAATTCCCTCAGAGTGTAGTGGAGTCTCCTTCCTTGGAGGTCTTTAAACAGAGGCTGGATGGCCATCTGTTGGGTATGCTTTGATTGAGAGTTCCTGCATGGCAGGTGGTTGAACTGAATGGCCCTTGTGGTCTCTTCCAACTCTATGTTTCTAGGATTCTATTCTAAGTGACTAAAGCAGGAAAGTTTGGTAGAAAAGTGGACTGAGGGGAAAGACACGTCAGGAAATTAGGGAATGAGGGAGGAGGAAAGATTCCTGTGGCACTTTTGCAATGAGCCAACATGGTCTCCAGTTCAGCTGCATGGAACGAGCCAGAGACATATATACAAACATGGAGTAGGGCTTGAGGAGTATGAACTGTAATAAAAATGCAAGACACATTGGGATGCTGATAGGGCAAGATGTATAATCTTAATGGTGTCTGTAAAGAGTAATTAAAGGAACAAAGGCAGATGACATGTTTTGCACACTATCATAGATAAACATGTGAATAAGTAACTGCCTTATACACTACATTGATCGTGCAGAAAGGAAAAACAACAACCAAATCTAGTGACTATCTGACACTAGTGAAAGCTCAGTGTATTGACTAAGGTCTATTTCATACTACACAATTATAACTGCCGTGTCTGCATCCTGTGGAATCCTAGGATTTGTAGTCTGGGAAAGCCCTAGAGGTCTTTAGCAGAGAATTTTAAATATCGCATTAAATTAAAAATCTCAGGATTCCATAGGATGGAGATCTGACAGTCAAAGTAGTATTAAAGTGCTGTAATTTGTAATAAGACCGTAACAGATTTTACTTAGCTCAAGTTTTCAATAGCTGTAGCTCACTTGATGAGATCCGTGAAATGCTTTTCCTTTGTTAGTTGATATCTTACGTGAATTTGGGGGTGGGGGGAAGTGAGGGAATTAAAATGCAGAACATAGAAATACTGATATCTGTCTATTATGTACCCACTTGCTCTCCTTTGTATGTTTCTATTAGCCTTGCACACATTTTGAATGTACCAGATCATTGTTATTCAGGCCAAACAAATTGAAGAACTCTGATTTAGCTAGTGATCTGTTGCTTTGGTCATCAATAATAGCATACATAGAATCATAGAGTTGGAAGAGACCACTAGGGCCATCCAGTCCAACCCCCCGCCATGCAGGAAATCCAAATCAAAGCATCCCTGACAGATGGCCATCCAGCCTCTGTTTAAAGACCTCCAAAGAAGGAGACTCTATCACCCTCCGAGGAAGTGCATTCCATTGTCGAACAGCCCTTACTGTCAGGAAGTTCCTCCTAATGTTCAGGTGGAATCTCTTTTCCTGCAGCTTGCATCCATTGTTCCGGGTCCTGTTCTCTGGAGCAGCAGAAAACAAGCTTGCTCCCTCTTCAATATGACATCCCTTCAAATATTTAAACAGGGCGATCATATCACCTCTTAACCTTCTTTTCTCCAGGCTAAACATCCCCAGCTCCCTAAGTCATTCCTCATAGGGCATGGTTTCCAGACCTTTCACCATTTTTGTCACCCTCCTTTGGACACGCTCCAGTTTCTCAATGTCCTTTCTGAATTGTGGCGCCCAGAACTGGACACAATATTCTAGGTGGGGCCTGACCAGAGCAGAATACAGTGGCACTATTACTTCTCTTGATCTAGACACTATACTTCTATTGATGCAGCCTAAAATAGCATTGGCCTTTTTAGCTGCCGCATCATACTGTTCACTCATGTTCAACTTGTGGTCTACTTGGACTCCTAGATCCCTTTCACACGTAGTTTCATTCAGCCAGGTGTCACCCATCCTATATCTGTGCATTTTATTTTTCCGCCCTAAGTGCAATACCTTACATTTCTCCGTGTTGAATTTCATTTTGTTAGCTTTGGCCCAGCTTTCTAGTCTATTCAGGTCATTTTGAATCTTGATCCTGTCCTCTGGGGTATTAGCTATTCCCCCTGATTTGGTAGGCTGTCTCTTACAAAACACCTTTCCTAAACATATTTTTGAGCAGGATTTCCCACCATGGCTGAGCAAGAATCGGTCCATCTGCCTTGGTCCAAGCATCAGAGGGAGAGAAGATCTGCTGAACTTTTCCCTTTCCCCACTGCCATTCCCTTCTCCTTTTGTGTCTTGTCTCTTTAGACTGTAAGCCTGAGGGCAAGGAAATGTCCAATTAACCATTTATAAGCCGCTCTGATAACCTTTTGGCTGAAGAGCGGGGTATAAGTAAATAAATATTATTAAATATTAAAGCCAGAGTCTCCAGTCATAGTCTAACACTGAAACCACAGTGCCATGCTGGCTCATTAATTGGGTTTTATTTTGCTCCGGTGTTAAGTCCTGGACTGCAGCTTGGGTCCATTTTCCTCCTATTTCACCATGGGTATCATCTAAACAGGTGAATTCCAAAATGGGGCAGGGCCATTTCTTTCAGACCATGCAGACAACCCCTAGATTGCAGCCACAAGCTACCTGCTCTCAAATGTTTAATTTGAACAATACATAAGAAGAAATGTCCAGGGACAAAACAGCATAGCTGTACAATATACTCATTTCTGAATGCTCGGAATTATAACTCGGTGGGAAAGTGAAGAAGATGTCACAGGGAAATGTCAGCAAGTCTCAAACAGTAATTCCAAGGACATTTTTTTTTAGGAATGACAAACTCAAATTAAAAGTATATGATTACATCATTGTGCTGCCTTAAGTAACACATTCTTATACAGTATTACGCTGCCAACATTTTATCACGTGAGAGCATGTAGCAAAGATTTTATAGAACTTTTTTTTTAAAAAAAAACTAGTTTATTTGCCCTAATTAGTCTTTGGTTGTTCATTACAATAAGAGAGAGACAGTATGTAAATCTGTCTCTAGCATAACTTCAAAACCATGAAACCCTGCTGTAGAGTATTTTCTGAAGACATACACCCATGCACACATGGGTGGACATTCAGAGAGTACATTATGGGTGGCTGAACATGGGAGATGATGTGTGCCGGCCGATATGCTGAGTTAAGTAAGAAGAAAAAAGTTTGTGCTGACCAACTGCTTATCAGGATGGAACAGACTAGCATGTATGATGTTCATGATTTTACAATAGATATTAAGTACATGTAAGGCTGATAATAAACAATATGGTAGCCCAGTGATTGACATGTTTACTTATTACTAATTTATATAAATAAAGGACCCTGGAGATTCATCTTCAGAGCTCATTGCACCATGCTATGACTCTCACTTTGAGACTTTGTACCCTTCACCCACCTCCTTTAAACTTTGGTAAACTTTGATGATAAAGGAATCTTAGAAGTGTGTGTTTTAGGGTTATATTTCAAAACAGATTTTTCTTTTTAGGCAATTAAAATTTGATGCTAGCCTGCAGTACCATGTTCAGTCACTTCACATTATTTTAGGAGAAGAGATGACAGGCCTGGAATATTAATATTCTCCAGGCAGCTGTACCAACTTCCCTTTGCAGAGCCTCCAAGCCTTCCAACAGTTAAATGGCACATAGAGAAAAGGGGTGAGAAAGAAGAGTGAACACAAGGAAAAGGTGAAGGAGAGAAAGACCAGAGAGAGCAGTGCCAGCTCCCATTTCAGAGAGGCATCTATACTGTAGAAACAATGCAGTTTGTGTTAGGAAATGACATTTATGCGTCCACAAGATAGAGCTGTAGCAGAACCTATTACAATTCCAGTGACAGTTGACACTTGCATTATGGAATGTTGATGCTGTCAGTCCTTCAGAGAGAGAGAGTGTGTCAGTTATGACGGTGTTAGAGTAACTGCCTCTCTGTTTTTGTTGTTATGGTTGGCAAAGTAATTTATTTATTAAAGTAACTCATTTATTAAAGCCCTCGTGTAGAGTGAAGGCTTGAAGTGTTCTTGTTATTTCTCAAGCTGGGAGCTTAAGGCTGTTTGTAGTGGAGAAGGATTATTTTCCTTCTTGGCCTGAATACCTTTGCAGACATCTCTTCAGATTCCTTCTCCCTGGCGTCCTGTCGACGTGGTTCAACTCTGTAGGTGGTCGTGGTGGACACAGCGCGTCTTTCCATGCCCTAACAGTTTGACACTATGTGTTGCCGCTCCATCCTATGGAATCCTGGTAGTTGTAGTTTCACAGGGTCTTTAGCCTTCTCTGCTAGAGTGCTGGTGTGACTAATCAGAGGCTTCTGTAGGATGGAGCCGAGGTTGTTAAAGCAGGGTAACCAGATGTCATAATTGCAAAGGAGGTGAAGGCACAGCTAAATGTAGGTCATTCAAGAAAAAATGGAGGGCATTCCAAACTAAAAGATAAAAACGCTAAGATAAATATGAATTCATTTCATATGGTTTATTTACAGCAATATGAGCCAATGTGGTGTAGTGGTTTGAGCACTGGACTATGACTCTGAAGGCCAGGGTTTGAATCCCAGCTTTTCCATGGAAACCCACTAGGAGACCTTGGGCAAATCACACTCTCTCAGCCTGAGAGGATGGCAATGGCAAACCCCCCTCTAAGAAACTTGCCAAGAAAAGTCCATAAACCACCATAAGTCAAACAACTTTAAGGCAGACAACAACAGCAACATTACATATTCTGTATTTTATTCCATACTCAACTGTATTTTTCTGATGAACTTGGTTAAAATGTCTTGTTGGCTTGCAAACACAAAGAACTCTGAGCAAGACAAATGCTAAAAATGGCACTTTACTATCAACAAACCCTTGATTGAATCTACATTTTAATTATTCCTTTTATTTGTCCATTATGCTGAAATTAATGGGGGGGGGGAACCTTCCAAGATTTGCATTGTGTCTTCAAGCAGGCTATTGCCTAAGACTTCTGATGTCCTTTCCCCCCTCTGAGAAACAAATGCACCCTGAACTCTGGAGGTGAGTCTTGTCTGCTGCTGCTCCTAGGAAAAAAGAACTTTAGAAGAATCCATCCTACCACCCTATTTGCAGCAAGGACAGGCTGCCAGGTTTCTCAAAGGGGAACACCAAACATGGTGTTACTCAATGGGATTCTTAGTCATGCTTAAAATAGAGGGCATTTTGGAATGCTTCCTGGACAGAAGATTGAAATGTAGGTCATGTCCTGGGAAAAAATGATGTTTGCTCACCCTGGACCTTATCACAGGTGGTGGGGGGGGGGGGGGTTTGCAGCTCAGATCTGCAGTCACTCCTGTTCTAGCAATGCAAAGCGTGATGTTTTTTCACACCAGATCCAGAGTCACTCCTGTCTATCAATGCGAATTAAGGTTAAAACGATGTTTTATCATACCTGGTTGCCTTTCCGCTGCCCTTCCGAATTGAGGGGGAAGCGAAGTCAATTCTATTTCAAACAAGTCACGTGATGTGGATTCAAGCAAAGCAGAGTGAGTGCACATTGTATTACAACACCAGAGGGTTTAACGATTCGAATTGGCACCCTTGGGCCTGCTCAGTGGGGCTCTGGACGCTGTCCTCCTTCCCTGCCCCCTTCTTAGCTGTCATCCTTCATTGGGTGAAGGAGCAGTCAGGGATGATGGGATAGGTGGCAGGTTGGGAGAGAGGATGAGATGGGGATGCAAGAGAAGTCAGGGGATGATGGGATAGGTCGCCGGGGGTCGCTGGGGCCAGGATTGGGATGCAGGAGAAGGCAGAGGATGATGGGATAGGTTGCTGGAGCCAAGATTGGGATGCAGGAGAAGGCAGAGGATGATGGGATAGGTTGCTTGGGCCAGGATTGGGATGCAGGAGAAGGAAGAGGATGATGGGATAGGTCACTGGGGCCAAGATTGGGATGCAGGAGAAGGCAGAGGATGATGGGATAGGTTGCTGGGGCCAGGATTGGGATGCAGGAGAAGGCAGAGGATGATGGGATAGGCCGCTGGGGGTCACTGCAGCCAGGATTGGGAAGTAGAAGGCAGAGGATGATGGGATAGGTTGCTGGGGCCAGGATTGGGATGCAGGAGAAGGCAGAGGATGATGGGATGGGTCGCTGGGGCCAGTATTGGGATGCAGGAGAAGGCAGAAGATGATGGGATAGGCCACTGGGGCCAAGATTGGGATACAGGAGAAGGCAGAGGATGGTGGTGTAAGGATATCTGCTCAAATTTTGGGGAATATTAATTAGCTCAACATACCAATATGGGGCTCCTTACAAGTACCATTTTCGGATCGAATCCCAGCAGTGTTTACGAAGGGACCAGAACTTCCAGGAACTGGCACAAAGGCAAAGTCTTTGAATTTTAATCTAGTTTATTGATGCACAGGGGGACACACTCACACACATACCTTCACTCATGCAATCACTCAAGGCTAATAGAAGAAAAGGGAGGAAAAATGGAGCGAGAACACAAGGCCTTCTAATGGAAATACTTGCCTGCAATGGTTTCCCTCGGAATCAAGGTAGCTGCAGCAACACTATGAAGGGAAATGGGGAAAGGGGTGCGTGGAACCACGCCAGGAGGAGCAGACTGACAGCCTGCCACCAACATGGAACTTTGAACAAAGGAAAAACTGGACTTTAAATAGGTTTCCAGTCACGTAGTCAGCAGAGGCGGTTGTCCTACATCAAAGTAAAACCAAATTTACACATCACTTGATCTATAGGCATCCTATGCCATGGGAAAACGATTGTTGCCGGAATGGCTTGTGTCTGTGAAACATCTCTCAGTCATAAATCTGTCTCCTAGGTGTGAAGGAATCTTCCTTTTTGCAACTCCTAACTAAGGCTGGCTGCCTACGTGGTCTCTCCGCTTTCAGATCATGGCAGCCAAGAGGCAGCTCCCATAATGCCTTTCCATTAGGGTCATAAGGAGACATACTTCACCCTATAGATACAGAACTTGCTTGGAGGCCCCTGTGATCAAGTGATGCCAGGGAAAGGGGGGCCACCTGATTACCTCCACAGATGCATTTTGGGATAGGGATTTTGGGGGTATTTTTATAAAATTCCAGACTTGATAACAGTGGGATAGGTCACTGGGGGTTGCTGGGGCCAGGATTGGGATGCAGGAAAAAGCAGAAGATGATGGGATAGGTCACTGGGGGTCTTTGGGGCCAGGATTGGGATGCAGGAGAAGGAAGGGGATGATGGGGTAGGTCACTGGGGGGTCGTTGGGCCAGGATTGGGATGCTGGAGAAGGCAGGGGATGATGGGATGGGTGGCAGGGTGAGATGGGGTGAAGGAGGGGTGAAGGAGGGGGAAGGGAATGTCGGAGAAGGATGCAGGGGACCAAGGGGGGTGACCTTGGAGTGGTTTTCCACACCAGATCAATTTGAAGTGACATCGAAGTGAGCTTGAATGTGAATTCTGTGAAGTCACTTTTTTTCTAAATTCATCAAAATGAGGAGTCACTTTGGAATCACTGTGGAAGCCTCACGGAAGGGGCTCCCATGGAAAGGAATGGCGTCTGATAACACATTCACATTATGACGTGAATGGCATCGTTGGAAGCGCAGTCACGTCGGAACTGACCTGCAAAAGCTCTTAAAATCTCCATGTGATAAACCTCCCTGTGTTAAACTAGTGTCAAATTGCATTATTTCTACAGTATAGATCCACTCGAAGAAGCCTCTGAGCTACCATGATGTAGCTAGCATGGTGTATTTTGCATCTTGTGGTTCAACCACAAAAGGTAATTACTACAAAAGAGATGTTGCATTTTTAAAAAAACAAATATGTTTGTTCTAAAAGTCTTTCAGGATTCTTTGTTGTTACAGTGAGAACTAAAGGCTCTAAAGAAGAAACAAGGTGCATCCATCATGTAGCTAGCTCAGGAGCAGAAGGAGAAGGAGAAGAAAACAGTGTGCATCCATAACATAGCTATCGGGGTGTATTATACATCTTTTGGTTGAACCCTAAAAAGATATTACCACAAAAAAGGGTTTGCATTTTTTTAATAACAAAAAAAATTCCATCCCAGAACGTAGCTCAGGATTCTTCATTGCTACAGTGGGACCCAAAGGTTTTGAAGAAAAAGGAAAAACAAGGTGCATCCATGATGTAGGTAGTGTGGTATATTTTGTATCTTTTGACTGAACCCCAAAAAGATTCTACCACAAAAGAGATGTTGCATTTTTTTAAAAAATCAGTTCCTCCTAAAGGTGTCTCAGGACTTTTTGTTGCTACAGTGGGATTTAAAGGCACTCAAGAAGAAGAACAAGGTGTGTCTGTGATGTAGCTAGTGTGATGTATTTTGCATCTTTTGGTTGACCACAAAAAGATATTGCCACAAAAATTTTTTAAATTATTTAAAAAATCAATTTGTGCAAAAGGCGCCTCAGGATTCTTTGTTGCTACAGTGGGATCTAAAGGCTCAGAAGGAGGAGGAGGAGGAGGAGGAAAAGGAGAGGGAGGAGAAAACAAAGTGTCTCTGTGATGTAACTAAGGAGATGTATTGTACATTTTTGGTTGAATCCCAAAAAGATATTACCACAAAAGAGAGGGTGCATTTTTTAAAAAAATCTCATTGGTCCAAAAGGTGCCTCAGGCTTCTTTGTTGCCTATAGTGAGCCCTAAAGGCTCTGAGCAAGAGAAAAACCACAATGTGTCAGTGATTTAGCTGGAATATTTTGTATCTTTCAGTTGACTTGGAAAAGCTATTGCCACAAAAGACATGTTGCATTAAAAAAAAGTTTGTCCTAGAGGTGCTTCAGGCCCAGGACAGACAGTCCCAAAGCGATGTGCTGCCACTGGTGATGCTAGGGTTAGGGACTGTGTACCAACCGCATGGTCCCTAACCATAGCGCGACATGGTGGCAGCCTAATGGTGGTGTCCCATCCACATGGGCACCACCATCTTGACATAAGTGACACACAGCATATAGACGTGGCGACCCAAAAAGAACCTGTGCTCACGGCAACCTGGGTTCTTTTTGGGGAGGAGGGACGCTGAGCAGTTTGGCTGCTGTGGCTTCCCTTTGGAGGGAAACAGGCCACCACCAGGCTGCCATTTTGGGGCAGTCTGTTCCAGGCCTCAGGCTTCTTTGTTGCTACAGTGGGACCTAAAGGCTCTGAAGAAGAAGAAGAAGAAGAAGAAGAAGAAGAAGAAGAAGAAGAAGAAGAAG
>NC_056524.1:67732136-67770384 GCF_019175285.1 Sceloporus undulatus
GGTGTATCTGTGATGTAGTTAGTGTGCCGTATTGTGCTTCTTTTGGTTGACCCCAAAATGATATTACTACAAAATGTTGCATTTTTAAAAAATTAGTTTGTCCTCAGGCTTCTTTGTTACTACAGTGGGACCTAAGAATGAGAAGGAGAAGAAAATAAGGTGCGACCCTGATGTAGGTAGTGAGATGTATTGTACCTCTTTTGGTTGAACCCCAAAAAGATATTACCACAAAAGTGATGTTGCATATTCTTTTTTTAAAAAATCCCATTCATCCAAAAGATGCCAGAGGCTTCTTTGTTGCTGCAGTGAGACCTAAAGGCTCCCAAGAAGAAGAAAAAACACAATGTGTCAGTGATGTAGCTAGCATGGCATATTTTGTATCTTTGGGTTGACCTGGAAAAGATATTATCCCAAAAGAGAAGTTGTGTTTGTCCTCAGGCTTCTTTGTTCCTCCAGTGGGACCTAAGAAAGGGAAGGAGGAGAGGAAAACCAGGTGCGAGCTTGATGTAGCCAGTGAGGTGTATTGCACATCTTTTACTTCAACCCAAGCAAGATACTGCCACAAAAGAGACCTTGCATTTCTGTTAAAACCCAGTTTGTCCTCAAGGCGCCTGAGGCTCCTTCGTTGCCTCAGTGAAGGGGAGGAAGACCCAGGGGCAGAGGGCCTCCCTTTCTGGGCGCCTTGGAGACGAAGAAGAGGCAGAAGAAGAGCCCAAACCTTGGGGAGCCAGAGAAGGAAAGCGAAGGGGAAAGCCATGCATCACAGCCTCCTCCTCCTCCTCCGCTTCCCTCTCTCTGCCCAGATCCCGCCCCGGAAGCCTAGTCTTGGAGGGGAGGAGGAGGAGGAGGGCCCTGGGAAAGAGGAAGCTCCACTCCAGCTGCTGCAGCTTTTGTACTGGGGCTAAAATGGCGGCGGTGCAAACCCAGAGTGGGATCCTGCTCAGTGCGGTGAGAGAGAGGGAGAAGGAGGGCTGTGTTGGGTTTGGTCCCTTGTGTTTGTTTGTGTGTGTTTCCCCAGCCTTTGCCTGGGGAGGGAAGGAGCTGCTGGCTGTGCTCCCCCTCCACTCCCCGCCTCCTGCTTTCAAGGAAGCAAATCCGCCAGAGTTTCCCAATGGGCTTCTTTCCCTCTTTCTTGGAAGGGCCCTTTCTTCCTTTCCATCCTCCTTCAAACAGGGAGGAAGGAAAGCTTTAGCCCAGTGAAGCTGCAAGGCACTCGGAGACAGGGCAGGCACGTCCTCCATTTCCAGCACGCGTCCTCCATTTCAGCCTTCTTCCCAGGAGGAAGTCAAAGGTCTCCCCCCATTTTGAGCATGGATTCACATTTCTATGAGGGGTTTAAGCTTTTGTTTGGTAGTGTCCTACTTTTTCCCTCTTGAATGCCCTACATTCAGGGTGACCAGAGGTCCTCCTTTTCCAGGACATGTCCTCCATTTTATCCTTCTGTCCAGGAGGAATTCCAGAGGCTCCTCCATTTTGAGCATGGGTTTACATTTCTAGGAGTGTTTTAGCTGGTATTTGGTCATGCTCTCCATTTTTCTTGAGTGTCCCACACTCAGGGTGACCAGAGCTCCTCCTTTTCCAGGACATGCCCTCCATTTCAGCCTTCCATCCAGGAGGGATTCCAAAGAGTCTTCCATTTTGGGCAATGACTAAGAAGCATGGATTTATATTTAAAATAGTGTTTTTAGCTTTTATTTTATAATGCCCTACATATTTCTTGAATGGCCTACATTTTGCGGTGCCTTGTCCTCCTTTGCGATGAGGACATCTGGTCACCCTGAGACAGGGGGGTCTTGGAGATGTCTCCTATACAGGGGTGGCATGAAGCATAGTCAACTTGAGGGCAATTAACAACAACAACAACAACAGCAGCAGCAAGTCATAAATGCCTTGGGGTAAAAGCTGTTGTGCTGGCTCAGTGTTTTTGTCAGTGCTACACATGGATTATTCATTGCCTAAGAAAACCCCGTGAAATTCACGGAGTTGTCATAACAGGACAAGTGACTAGAAGCTAAAAACACAAACACATGGAGGACAAGGGGTCTTGGCGGTTTCTCATGTCTCATCCACAGGGTTGCCTTGAGTCAAAGGCAGCTAACAATAACAAAACTACCCCATGTTTTGAAATAACTCCTGCCCTTTCACACCTAAAAACAGCGTGAAAAGAGAAAAAGGATGCCAGGTATGGAGTTAACCTGTTACTTGCAGATGGCGAGTGGAAAAGCAAGGTTTTTCCTCTACTGGTCTTTATAAAGGTAAAAGTTTCATAGGGATCTGGATCTAGTGCAGTTGTCCTTGCTTCATAAAGGTGTGACCTCAGGAACCTATAAAGCCTTACCCTGTAAAGCTGTTGGTTGCTTTTGAGCGCTCAAATGTTATTGTTATCTGATTTTATCTGGCGTTTTTGTAGGAAGGGGAAGAAAATTTGCAGGAAGTGCATGTTAGAATGTGTCTGGATTTTTAGCTTTCGTTTTTCAGTAATGGGGAGGAGTCCTCAGCCGCATAGTTTTAATAGCCGTGGGTTTGCCCGCTAAATGCTAGAACAGATTGGTTCTCCCTTAACTGGAATTCTGAAGTATTCCAAAAAGCAAAACTCTTTTCATAGGTGGCTGAGATAGTGACTCCAGTGCTTTCTGATGGTTCAGTATACACTGCCCAAAATTACAGTCAGTCCTCCATATCTATAGGGGTTTTTTATCCATGGATTCAAGCACCCACAGTTTGAAAACATTAAAAAAAAATACAAATTACAAAAAGCAAACTTTGATTTTGCCATTTTATATAAGGGGAACCATTTTACTATATCATTGTATTTAATGGGACTTCAGCATCCACAGATTTTGGTATTCATGGAGGCACCTGGAACCAAACTACAGAGGATACCAAGGGCCCACTGTCTTTAAAATGTTGTAAAACTTTTCCTTCAAGCTATGTGTATAAGGTATACATGAAGTGTAAATGAATTTTGTGTTTAGATTTGGGTTCCATTTCCAAGATACCTCATTATTATTATTATTCCTATTATTACCTTTATTTATAAAGCGCTGTAAAATTTCTACAGCGCTGTACCTACAATCTTTTTCATTTGACGGTTCCCTGCCCTAAGGCTTACAATCTAAAAAAGACACGACACAAAAGGAGAAGGGGAAGGGGATGAGGGCCAACAGTTCTTCTCTACCTCTAAGACCTGGATCAGGGGAGATGGACTGGAGGAAGGACATAGCAATACAGGAAATGATTCAATAAAACAGGCAACAAAGGAACATCAAGTAGCAAGCGACAATTATGTTCATATATGCAAGTGCAGGTATTCCAAAATCCCCCCCCCCAAAAAAAATCCAAAATCCAAATCACCTCTGGTCCCAAACATTTTGGATAAGGAAGACTTGACCTGTAATGGACCCTCTGGGTAGTACAGTCGGCCCTTCTTATACACAGATTTTTTATACACGGATTCAAGCTTTTCCCATTTTATCTAAAGAACACCATTTTGGTATGTCATTGTATTTAATGGGACTTGAGCATACAGGGATTTTGTTATTCACGAGGGTTCCTGGAACCAAACCCCAGTGGATAACAAGGGTCCACTTTATTTTAAAATTGCAGCTGTCTTCTCAGAAAGCGTACTCCACTAGTAGGACTGTGACTGGCAGTAATTCTTCGAAGCCTCTGACAAAAACTTGATCCTGTTTGCTGCCTGTAATCCTAACATGAAAATCCAGAGATTGATCCTAGGATGCATTAAGATGTTTGCTTTTCAAAATATATGTTGTGCACCTTTTTCTAGCATAGAAGCAAACAAGGAGTTTTAAAGAAGAAAATACCAAGAAATTGAGAAGCAATAATTATAAAACAACAAGAGCAGCAGGATAATAGTTTCCAAAGACTTTGTTTTCCCATGAGCTTTCTTGGATATAAACACATTTCATCTGAGTGATATTAAAGGCACAGGTTACAAATCATATTTAAACAGTTGTGGATAGGATGTATAGTCAGGCCTTCATATCCATGATATTTTTAATCCACATATTCAAGCATCCACAGCTTAAAGATATTTTAAAAATAAATTAATTCCAAAAAGTAAACCTTGAATTGCCATTTTATATAAGGGACACCATTTTATTATGCCATTGTATTTAATGGGACGAGCACGCATATCTTTTGGTATTGGGGGGGGGGTTTCCTGGAACCAAACCCCAGTGGATAACAAGGGCCCAGAAAGATGAAAATTATGTTTTGATGCTGGTTGTTGTTGTTGTGTGCCTTCAAATCATTTCTGACTTACAGTGACCCTGAGATAAACCTAGCATGGAGTTTTCTTGGAATGTTTTTAAGAGGGGGTTTGACTTTCCCAATGTCACCTGGTGGGATTCCATGGCTAAGCTGGGATATGAAAAACCTATCGATCTACACCATGGTGACTTTCCTATCCCTTTTCTCATGAAAATCATATCCTTTGCCCAAAATTTTCAAAGGGCTGAGTGAGGTTATACAGGTCTTTCAGATCTTTACAGTGGCCAGTTAGTGTTGATGTGTGAAAGCAATAAATCAGCTTAACATAAGTCAGTTTCCCTGGGTTCAAAACTCTCTGAGAAGACTCCTTTTGTTATGTGTAGTAGTGAGGACTCTTGTATTTATAGAACACTATCAGTTTGAAAGCATGCAAATGCAAGTAGATAAATAAGTACCACTCTGCCTGGGACCCAGAAGTGAAATCACATCACTTACACTGTCTTTTGGCTCATTTTCAGTTGTTTGGTAGTGGGGGAAGAGAACAAGGCAAGCCTCCTGGTTTCAAGAGGTTTTAAGGCATTTTGGCAGTGGTTAGGTTTACAGAAATTTAGTTCTTAAGTCTGCAGTAGGTCAAGGGGCATTGGAGCTACAAAAAGTGGTTGAAGGCCATCTATAGCCTGTGTCCCAATCTCCAGTGTTCCTGTTCTTTTCCGACTGAAAAATGGAGGAACAAGGTGGATCCTGTAGCATAATAGCCATGGAGCCAAACTTCCTACCTTTTGTTCGTTTATTAGCTGTTGAAGCTTCAATAAGCCATTAATTTTATGTCCTCAGCCCTGACAGACTGTTTAGAAAGACTAGGTGTTTAGTGATATTAAAAGCCTCTGAAACATCCAGAAATTGAAATGCCTCCTTCGTCTGTTATCTCAGAAGAGATAAGGGCATCCAAACAAGTTTATAAGCTGAATTCAGCCTTGAAATCAGATGTAAGTAGATGTGGCTAATGAATCTCACCCAGAAGCATCAGCATTTCCTTAGTAATAATTTCTTGAGCACTTTGCCCTAAGAATGGGATATGTAACAATGGCATGTTACAGACCGCCCCAAAAGGGACAGTCTGCCACTGCCGCCATGTGCAGCATGGAGGAGCCCCAGCGTCCAAACCGCGAGGCTCCGGCACGCTGCAAATAAGAAGCGCCAAAATGGCGCTTCTCTTTGCGGTGTGGATATGATGCCGCGAGGTGCCAATGGCGCACTCGCAGTGTCATATGCGACGTGCAGACGCAGTGCGTCCACTACATAAAGATGGCGGCCCCAGTGTGGAATGGGCGTCACCATTTTGTACGGCCAAAGTTACATGTATTACTTCCAGGTCTAGCATA
Organism: Sceloporus undulatus; assembly: GCF_019175285.1. Classification (NCBI taxonomy): domain Eukaryota; kingdom Metazoa; phylum Chordata; class Lepidosauria; order Squamata; family Phrynosomatidae; genus Sceloporus; species Sceloporus undulatus. Next base: position 67,737,752 of record NC_056524.1, read on the forward strand.
TCTTAGCAACAGGAGTTGCCTAAAACCTCTGTGAAGGCTGCTGAGATTGTCCTGTATCTTAAAGAAGTGCTTGCCATCCCTTGGATCTTTTCCACTCTTCATCACCCACTCCTGTCCCATTACGTACTATAGACCAGATGGTGTACTACATACTATAGACCAAAGATGGTGCACTACATACTATAGACCAGATGGGTCTACTATGCCCCATTTCAATCAGAGATCTTATCTTCATCCTCAGAGTAGAACCGTTGAAATTCATTCTTTTAAAATGTGACTAGACAGTGTTTTGGGCATTTCCCAGAATTCACAGCATTGACCCATGGCAGTTAATGTGTTGTCAAAATGGATTATTTCTGCATTGTGGATGCAGCCTTAGTAGCATCAGAGTCATGGTAGATACAAACAGTTTCTTTTACAGTGAAATTCTCAGGGTTCTGAACACACACACACCCTTTTCTTGATCAAATTTGGGAGAATCACAAATGGTGACTGTGGGATATGTGGATTTAATAAAAAGAAAGTTTGTGCTTGGAGTAGGACATAAACATAGAAATGGTTACTTAAAACTGTGTCAGAGATTTTTTGGCACAGTGTGATCTGACTGCTACAGTGCTATAGTGTGTGAGGGATGTACTGGTATCCAGTTAACCTGGGTGGGGAGTCCATGATCCTGATATTTTGTCACTTGTCATTCCTAGATTAAATGACACATTTTAAAGGGGAGTGGTAAGAGAATATGTTTTATTAGTGGACTGCGATGAAGTATCAAGCTAGTGAGAACAAAAGTACAGAGCACTTGGCATTTGTTGGGAAGGGGGAAACTGCCACATCAGTGGAATAAGCTTTACTTGCAACAATTCGGACTTCAAACAAAGTTGACTTCAATCTGTGATAAGACCCGAATTAATAATAGACCTCCAAGAGCACCATTCATCAGCTGCAAACTCGAGTTCCCTAGCTTCTTTGAATCACCCTGCCTATAGTGATGCCTTCCTTTTTTCTGGCTGTCTTCCTTTATTTTTGTTGTTGTTGTTGTTGTTGTTGTTGTTTTGTGCCTTCAAGCCTTTTGTTATAAGCCAAGTGTATTCATTTTCAGCTTTGTGGCCTGGGAATAAATATATGAGATACGGAGCTGCTAAAATGTAAATATAAGAGATGTGACCAAGTATAATCTCCTAGCAGGTGATGGTAGGCAGCCAGTGAATTCTAGTATACTGAGATCTTTAGATATGAAACTCTTAGTGTCATGCAGTCACCCGGTAGTTAAGGATTTCAGTTTTGATTGGATAGCATAAACGTGGGAATTGTCAGCCCCTTTGTTTTATTTTGACTGGATAACTGATAGTCTGGATGAGGCAATGGAAAGCATAAAGGGAACCAAGTTAGAGCCAGCAGATTATACTGCCTTTGGCTAGTTTGCCATGTATGAAAAGTGCTGGCCCTGACAACTAAGCCGTTTCTAATCGACTGATAAACTGCCCCAAAGTGCTGAAAGATAAACCATTCTGGTAAAAAGAAAATCTTTACTTTCATATGTTGTTGTTGTTGTTGTTGTTGTTGTTGTTAACTGGTCTTGAGTCAACCCTGGCTCATGTCAACTCTGTGGATGGGATATCTCCAAGATTCCCTGTCCTCTGCCACTCTGCTCTGATCTTGTAGGGACAGGTGTTATGTCCGAATTGGTAAGGGCAACCCGTTTAACCTAAGAGCTGGTAATGAAAATTTCTCTTTCTGTGGACTTACCCAAGCAGGGCTGACACAGACACTTGAGACACCAACTTTGGTTTTAGCCACTATGCATGTAACATTTATTTAAATCACAATAGTAATACAAACATTAAGTATCGAGAGCTCTTTCATTCACTCACACATTCATACAATACTCACACACAGTTTCCTTCTGCTGAACAGTGATCAGGTGTTCATAAAGGCTTGGGATGACATCGGTGCCGTGGTTGATGCCAACAAAATGAGGCTGGAAGGACCCTTGTCTTTATACTTTTCTTCTTTCTGGCTTTTTGGCTGCTGCAGTTTCACAATATTGCAGCCCATTACTCAACTTCTTCACTTTGAGGAAGAAAACATGTTCTTGTTCAAAACAGTCCATTGTCCTGTCAGTTCCTCATCTCATTCCTCCTCATTGCAGCTCAGGGTGTAGGACACACCTGGCCATGTTGTTTGTTTTGGTCACACTCAGGCAGTACCTCGCTTAAGCTTCCAAGTTCCTTAGCATGTAGTCTTCCTCTCTTTCTACTGCCCTCTACTTTTCCTAGCATTATTGTCTTTTCTAATGAAATCATGTCTTCTCATAATGGGACCAAAGTACAACAGACTCAATTTGATCATCTTGGCTTCCAAGGAGATTTCAGCTTTGATCTGTTCAAGGACCCATTTGTTTGTCTCTTTGGCTGTCTGTGGTATCCTCAGCACTCTTCTCCAGCACCACATTTCAAATGAGTTCATTTTTTCTTCTTATCAGCTTTGTTCACTGTCCAGTTTTTAACATGGTGATGGGCAATACTATGGTTTGGACAATTCTAATTTTAGTGCTCAGTTGTATATCTTTACTCTAAGATCTTTTCTAGTTCTTTCATGGCTGCCCTTCCCATTCCTAGACTTTTGATTTCTCGACTGCAGTCTCCATTCTGATCAGTGTTTGGTTCTAGGTATGGGAATTATTTTAACTATTTCTATTTCTTCATTGACTATGTCCACAGTTGTTATTTTTTATTCCTTTATGTTCTTCATTAACTGAGTCCATGGTTGTTGTTTTTTATTCCTTTATTTTCAGCATTAGTCCTGCCTTTGCACTTTCATCTTTGTCCTTCCTTATTAATTTTTCCAAGTCTGTGATGTTTTCTGCCAGTAGTATGGTGTTGTCCCCATATCTTAGATTGTTGCTGTTCTTTCCTTCTAGCTTCACTCCTCCTTGTTCTCAATCTAACTCTGCTCTTGTTGTGTTTTGTTTTGTTTTTCTTTTGTTGTATGCCTCCAGTCATTTCCCGCGTATAGTTCCCCTAAGGCAAACCTACCACAGAGAGAGTGTAACCTGCCCAAAGACACTCAGTCGATTTGAACTCTGGTATCCAGAGTCATCATCCCAGAACTCCAAACAGCTATACCACACTGGCTTTCATCTAGGCTTATTCTAAAATAGAGATATGCCCCATTATGAGTATAATGGATTCCTGCTAGGAGGCTTATGGCTGTCATAAATTATTTAACATTGCTCAAGAAGATTAACCCTTGAATGCCGCTGTATTCCCAGAGCACTGTTTAAAGATGCATAGATCTCAACAGCTGGGTATATATACTTAAATGGGGGAAATGGCTAAGTTACATTGTATAACAAAGTAATGCTCCTACAGCTAAGATGGCTGGCTGTGACAGAAACCACCTGAGGAGCAGATATCAAAGAGCTGAGCTCTGTATGTGTGTGGAGTGTCTTAAGCCAGTGACACAGAAAGGAGTGTGTTAAGCCTGCTGAGGCGGGAAGTTGTTTTTAAAACTGCTAGAAGGTGCAGTTAGAAATAGGAGTTCAGCTGGATGGGACCCAGACTCCCAGTTCAGTGAAAGGAACTTTTAGAGGACAAGAGAAGTCCATTGGCATTAAAGGAATATGTTCTATGTAAGTCTGTGAAGAAATGTAAATATAGTCAATGAGGGAAAGTAATAAATGTGTAACAACTGAAGCAACATATATACTGTAACCACACCAGCTTGGGAACCATCCACCAAAAAAGATACAATATTAAGTCCTGAGTATAAATAAAGTTATTTTTGTTCTTCAAGTTCAACAACTAGTGGCCTGAAGTAACTTACACATAACTACAAATACACTACAAAAGTAATATGAATGATTACTAATAAAGACACTTAAATTAGTGGCAGTGAGTGGATTAGCGATCACATATTAATTGGTGCCAAATGTTGGGATTAAAAAGAACCATTGTGCTGGCATCAGAGAGAGATCCTGTGGAGTGGAGTACTGCCACACATATTTGTTTTACTTTCCAGTGAGTCACATAGGCCCAGAGGGATGCCGCAGCAGCCAAATGGCAAGGCGTTCCTCAGGAGTAAAAAGAACCTGGTCCTTCTGGGTTCTTTTTACGGCACTCGGCTTACGTCACATGTGCGCCATTGGCACGGTAACATGGTGCTTCGGGACCATCTGTCCCACGCCATTATTTAATGATTCAGTGGACCCTTCCCATCCATGGAGTTTTGCTTCGAGGGAGGGGGCAGGGATGGCAAAAAAAACCAACAACGTTTGCTCCCCATTTTATTAAATGGCATAGTGGCAATCAAATCTGTGGATTGCCAGCCCAGTCTATGGTATCTGCAGTACCAGGGAACCACTCTGTATCAAAAATAAGGCAACCTCGGTTTAGTCATGAGCCCTGGTGATGCAGTGGTTGAATGCCTGTACTGCAGCCACTCGCTCAAAACATAAGGTTGCGAGTTCAATACCAGCAAAAGGGCTCAAGTTCAACTCAGGCTTGCATCCTTCTGAGGTCACTAAAATGAGTACCCAGCTTGTTGGGGGCAATTAGCTTATAGTTGTAAGCCGCTTAGACACTGTTAGTTCAGTATGAATAAATGAACCTGTTTGTTTTGTTTGTCATACTGGCGTCTAGTGAGGCCTGATTTGCTCTAAGACCTATTCCTTTGTCTGTTTAGCAGTCTGGTATCTGCAGAATTCTCCTCTATACCACATTTCAATCAGATTGATTTTCTTTCTGTCAGCTTTCTTCACTGCCCACTTTTCACACCTGCATCTATGCCATTCTTGGAATATTCATATTCAGGGATATATAAACTAATAATGTATTGTTTCACTAAATCTTATTCTCATCCTAATTAATCTTTTATGGTCAACTGTTCTGAGCTGGAATTAGACATAGTTCAAGGCTTCTCAATGGCTTTGTTTATTACTGAAGCTGGCACACATCACTGTGCAAAACCTTATTGATGGTAACAATAGATGCAGCAGGTGTCTTGCAGTGGAAGAAAGCATACACAGGTCCTACAGCTGGTAGTGATATGCCCTCTCCTCACAGCTGGCTACGTACTGTTCCCAAGCCTGTCAGACTCACTCCAAATTGGGCTGGAGTAGTGCATATCTCCTAAAACAAAACATGTAAATCACAAGCAACAGGTCTTACAATAGAAATTTAAGCAAAGGAAATCCAAGCATGCAGATGTAGGCTATCTCTGCCTTCAGACAATTCTTGAGAACTAAAGGGGACAGCTGATAAGGTTTATTACCCCACTCCCCTTCTGCAGTTCTGCAGGAAAGCAGATGATCTCATGCTCTTACCTTACAGAATGCCTAGCTGGAATAAACTATTAAGGCTTAGTTATACTGAGTGTAAAATAATCCTTTTGTGCTCCTTAACAGCTCTGTGCCACCATTCCGACTACATTGGTAAGGGTTCCTATTGGCCAAGATCTTGTCTTAGTGCATTAATGACAAGAGAATTATGTCTAGCTAAAATTAAAAGGAAATGAATTGATTTGCTAGTCACATCTCTGAAAGTGCCTTAGGATGCAGTTTGAGTCATTCTTGAGGTGGTTATATACCCTATGTTAGAATTTGATAATTTAGCACAAATAATAAACGTTCATGAATGAGGAAAAATTTGGAATTAACATTTTAAAAAATGATTTATACAGATAAAGGAGAATTATTATAAATTAATTTGGAGATAGTATTTAACACCAGTCAGGTTAAACAATATAAATAAGAAGTATTTAAGGATATGTTGAGGGGTTGCCAAGAAGCTGGTGCTTATATTCATATGTGGTGGGGCTGTAGATCTGTAAAGAAATTTTGACAACTAGTATTTAAAGAGATAAAAGAGCTAACAGAAATTGAGTTAGAAATTTGCCCCAAAATAGCATTATTATCTACATATGATAAGATTAACTGCACCCGGGCTATGAAGGACTTAATTACAAATCTATTAAAAGAAGCAAAATTAACTATAGCAAAAAAGTGGAAAGACCAGGGAGATCTGCAAATACAAGATTGGCATAAAGAAATATGGCAAATGGCAATTAATGATAAATTAACATGTAGAATTCAAGTATACAAAGGAATAATGAAGAGAAATTATTTTGAAGCAATATGGAAAATATTTGTACAAAAGATTTTAATAAAAGAGAGAGGTGTTTTACCTCCATAGGAAGAGCTACAGTTTTGGAGGGTAGAGTAATATATTGCTTTTGGCTCTGGTAATGGAGAGCACTTGGAGAAGGATGAAAAAAGTGAATTAGTGATAAATTAATAGTATTATACCTTTGTGGAATTATAATAATAATAATAAATAAAATAAAATTTTTATTTATATACCGCCCTTCCAGAGATCAGGGCGGTTTACATTACAATAAAACAACACAAGTCACAATAAAAACATCAGAAAAATTAAATACACACATAATAAACAGGATAAAAGCCCTGTTAGCCAGTCCTCTTGCGGAATACAAAGGAGGGGAGGCCTACTAGGACTCTAATTGGGGGAATGCAGTCTTAAATAGAAAGGTTTTTAAACCCTTTCTAAATTGGGCCAGGGAGGTGGCCGAGCGGAGCTCTGTGGGCAGCGTGTTCCAAAGAGCCGGGGCTGCGATGGAAAAAGACTTCCTCGTGGTAGAGGTAAGCCTAGCCCCTGGCACCCTAAGTAATTGCTGCCCAGATGTTCTGAGGGTGCGGGACGGAATGTACGGGGAGAGGCGGTCCTTCAGGTATCCTGGGCCCAAGCCATTTAGGGCTTTATAGGTCATTACCAACACCTTATATTGTGCCCGGAAGCGAATAGGCAGCCAATGCAGCTCTTGTAGCACCAGTGTTATGTGGCTGGCCCTGGAAGTACCAGTGACCAGCCTGGCTGCCATATTCTGTACCATTTGTAGCTTCCGGGTTTGGTATAAGGGTTGCCCCATGTAGAGTGCGTTGCAGAAGTCCAATCTCGAGGTTACCAGAGCATGTACAACAGTTTCAAGGTCCCTCTGGGCCAGGTATGGGCGCAGCTGGCGAATAAGCCAAAGCTGATAACAGGTGCTCTTGACCGTCGCATTCACCTGAGCAGTCAGGTGAAGTGACGAGTCAAGAAGCACCCCCAGACTGCGCACGGAGTCCTTCACAGGAAGTGTGACCCCGTTCAGGACAGGTGGAACCACCGCCATTCCTGGACCAGGGGAACCTATCACAAGTACCTCCGTTTTCTCTGGATTCAATTTGAGTCGGTTTTCCCTCATCCAGCCCATTACTGACTCCAGACACGCCACGAGAGAAGAGACGCCATCCTTGGTCACTGCATCAGTCGGAGACATAGAGAAAATGATTTGGGTGTCATCAGCGTACTGATAACCCCGCGCCCCATGTCTCTGGATGATCTCTCCCAGCGGTTTCATGTAAATGTTAAATTGCATGGGAGACAGAATGGCTCCTTGAGGGACCCCAGTTTTAAGGGCCCTCTCATCAGAGCACACGTCTCCCAGCTGCACCATCTGGGACCTCCCAGAGAGGTAGGACCGGAACCACTGGAGCGCAGTGCCCCCGATTCCCACCTCTGCCAGGCGCCCCAGAAGGATACCATGGTCTATGGTATCGAAAGCCGCTGAGATGTCCAAGAGCACCAACAGGGACACACTTCCCCTGTCGATGCCCAGACGGAGATCATCGACCAAGGCGACCATGGCCGTCTCAACCCCGTAACCCGCCCGGAAGCCAGTTTGAAATGGGTCCAGATAATCCGTTTCATCCAAGACCGCCTGAAGCTGGATTGCGATCACCTTCCCCAGAAATGGCAGCAGCGAGACTGGCCGATAATTATTATGTACCAGGGGGTCGAGGGAGGGCTTTTTTAATAAAGGTTTTACAATGGCCAATTTAAGTTCAGATGGAAATTAGCCCTCCCTCAAAGATGTATTAATAATCCGGCGTAACAATAAAGTTACCGCCGGTCCCTCCTGGGCCGCTAGCCATGAGGGACAGGAATCGAGAGAGCAGATTGTCTTCCGAATACTTCCGAGGATCTTGTCCACATCATCATCATATGAATAGTATATGATGAAAAGAAGACAGTAAGATGAATGAAGATATTAATTATAATTTTATGTGTTTTTTTAATTAATGGTTTAGTTAATATTAAATGGTTTAATATGAATAAGATTTAGATAAAGTAGTAAAGAATGGATAATTAATGTGATTTATTACATATTGTATATGGAAAATGATGGAAAATATATTTTTAAATACTAAAAATTTGAATTTTAAGAGCATTTTTGTCACATACTCCCAGAAGAAAGAGAATCACTGCTGTCTTCTTCTTATGGCAAGAGGAAAGATTACTCCTCTGGCTGTTTCCACCCTTAGTAGTAATTCTTCCCATTTTCAGCTATAGGTTAGATTAGTGTTATGTTAGACAGAATGAATATTTTGAGCAGGGGTAGGCAACCTTTTTGAGCCGGGGGCCGGGATCGTACAAGCAAGAGGGGGGGGGGGGGGGGGGCAGGGCCAAAAAATACATAATTAAATAATATGGGACAACATTTTCAAATGTAGGACACATTTTTAAAAATGGAGGACATGCAAAAAAATTGATGATTTTTAAAAAATGTTAATATAAATGCATGTTTCTTAGGCATGATCAAAATGGAGGACATTTGGGCATTATTCCTAGACAGATGGCAGAAATGTACTTCCCTTTCTGGCCAACCCCCCTCCCCCCTTTCCAAACAGCACATTTCAGCATTGAACATGGCTTTACTTAACATAACAATCTCTTGCATATTTCAGAGGCTTATTGCATAACCAAACTCTTTGGGTTTCACACTGAACATGGGTTCACATGGCTATGCATATTTAACATGTCAGGGTGGTCTCACAAGAAGTGATTTGCCCTCGGGTTCAAATGTACATCTCAGAAGTGTGTACTTGGTCAAGGGACTGTGGTTTTTCTTCACTGTGCATGAGTTTGTAAAAATCACAGCAACTTACATTGGCCGTGCCTCTGAAGCTGGCTCGTATCAATATCACCATCCTCTCCTGCTCCTGCTTTTCTTCTTCTTCCTCCTCCTCCTCTTCCTCCCTCCTCCTCCTCTTCCTTCCTTCGTTCCTCCTTCCTCCTCCCCACACGCCTGTGCGAGAGCCCCAAGCCCTCCCTTGCCTGCCGGCAAAGGCCCCGCGCACTTCCGCGAGAGGCCAAAGGCCCCGCGGGGCCTTTGGCGGCGGCAATCGGTGGCAGGACCGAGCAGGGGCTGGTCCAAACGGCTCGGTGGGCCGCAGGTTGCCGACCCCTGTAATAGATAGATAGATGGATAGATGATAGGGTTCTGCCAGGCACAGAAACAGCCCTAGTAAACACATCTAGCTAAATGGTCAGTTTTCTCATGGCTTCTCTGCACTAGTGGCTTAATCTTATTGTCTCCATCTAAATTTTGTGTCAGCTGTTTAATCGGCATCAGATATCTTCTAAGATATCAAAGTTTCACTTTATCAAGGATCTAAGGATACACTGATTAGTTAGTCTGGGGGGATTTAGTTCTGGGGGTAGGGGCAGATACATGGGAGTTCAAGCCCATATTAGTCAGTGGACAATAGTGTGTGTATGCCTGTGCCAGCATGCCACCATTGACTAATATTGGGGGGGGGGGGAATCTATGGGAGTTCCAATCTGCAGATGGGTAACCCACCAATACGAAAGGCCCATAATACTTAACAAATCACAAAATTTGGTTATAGTGATACTTAAGGAGTGAGCACAATTATATGTCTGTGAGTGGGTATGTACATCCACATTTCTATAATTAATTGTGATTTTTTTTTAAAAAAAGTAATACTTACACACTTATTTTTGTTTTAGTTGTGTCCGAAGTTCTTGCATACAAACTCAACCAGTCACACCTGGCCTTTTAGTGCTGTTGCTGAACTTATAGGTAAGTGAACAATGTTTTAATTATTAAGTTCAAGCCATGTTTGTTAGGTGCATAGGCACTACTTTTCTGACACACCATTAATGACTTTAGCCACCTAAAGGTTGCAGGATTGTGACAGCTCATGGAGAACATGCCCCTCAGGATTCCATGGGACTTACTTCATAGTTGACAAATATGGTATGACTCTCGTATCCACGGGACCCATAGACATGATTTCACTTACCCAGATCAAAAAAAAAATGTCCTCTTTAGACATTTTCTAGATTTTCCTGTGTGTTTCTGTGGTGTGTTTCCTGCAGAAGTTGACCATAGCGTCACACTAGAGGACCTAGAAATTCCTAGAGGAGTGTTCTCTCTAGTAATCTCTAGGTTTCCCAGAGCAACTCTATAGTCAATTTCCAACAAACTTTCAATAGGGTTTGCTATTATCCACAGTTTTTTGTTTCCATGTTATGTACTGGAATGTATTCCCCCCACCACCACCACCATGGGTACCAGAGTCATACTCTATAAGGTTGTGCTACGAGACTGTAATGTATTATTTGATTTACTATTACTTTCTAAGTTTACACTGCTTCATCTCTAAATGAACTCACTAGCATGAAATAGGATTTATTTCAAAAGAGGAGCAGCTCTGGCCCTTGGGCCTAATTTCTACCTTGTCGATTCCTTATATAGCTCACGGGGCTTCTTAGGCCCTTCTCTCCAATCAAAGATTTGAAAATGAGGAACTATTAGAAATCTAGAAATATTTAACATGGCATAGAAGCTTTCATATACCAATTTACATGCTTGAAATATGTGGTCCATAAGAACATACAGTTGGAATCCAAATAGTTTAAATGGTAGATTTGTTTGAATTATTTGTGGAGTTAAGTTATAACAGCTGTGAATTACAGTTAGCACATGGAAAGCGAGACCACCTGCAAATACCAGGTGCAGTGGACTTATTTCAGAGGAAAGAATTGGCAAAACCACTACTGGGTATTGCTTGCCTAAGAAAATTCATGGAGTTGCCATAAGTCAACAGGCAACTTGAAGGTACATGTACACATGCACAGTTAGAATTAAGAAAGAAGGGATGTGAATGAATATAAGTTCTTGAAGCTCTCCGACATTATAATAAAGTGAGTGCAACTAGAGAGGTTGAATAGTTGCATAATAAAACAGGAATGTTTCAGTGTCATTCTAATATTATTTTGTCCTATTTTTTATTGTCAGATAATGCATATGATCCAGATGTGAATGCAAAGCAAATGTGGATTGACAAAACAATTATAAATGAGAACATATGTTTAATTTTTATGGACAACGGAAATGGTATGAATGCAGACAAGTTACATAAGATGTTGAGGTGGGTAAGATTTTAGCTTTATATTTCAATTTCTGATAACAGATTGATAAAAATGTAAGAAAATTGCTTTTTGTGAAACCCTAGCTAATTCTGCAAATTCTGCTTATGCTTCAATTTAGATAAGAATATGGTTCATATTTAATTGTGTGAGTAAGTCACTGTACTCAACAGAGGCAAGAGGAACTAACTGCAGCACGTGTATATATGTGGTTCCTAATCCTTTTTGAATCATGGACTGTTGAAAATCAGAAAAAATCTATGGCCCCTCATTCCAGACAAATGCACTTAAACATAATTTTCAAGCACTATTTCAAGGGAAACAGAAGAGAAAACTCATTTTTGCCCATGTATTAGAGATCCTGTGAAGTCTATCCATGGACCCCAGTTTAGCTGTGTACCCCAGTTTTTTTTTAAAAAAAACCATTCTCTGTATGGTCTAATTTATGCACATGTATATGCATCCCTCTGTAAGATGGCCTTTGATCCCTAAAGCAAAGATTGCTATCAGGACTATTTGAATTTTGTTTGTGTTTTTTAAAACTGTTCTTAATTTCTTAGAAGGTTTTTACTGCTTTATCTGTTGTGCACTGCCTTTTATTTGTTGTGCACTTCCTCAGGGACCAGAACAGAGGAAATAAACTGAATGGTTATGTCTTGTCATATTAAAATATTCACACTGGAACACAGTGTGAATCAGTCTAGCTCATACTACCTGCTCAGATTTTAAAAAGTTGGTGGAACACTGCTCATAATAGTGACTTCCAGGAATCTTCTTGATGCCTCTTCCCATGATTCAAGAGCACCAGGTCCACCAAAACAGCCTTCAAAGCAGGCTAAACAAGGAATGGACACTTCGGATTGATAGAAACTGTCTTTACACTGGCCCTCTACATTTTATGTTTCTTTGTTAAAAAATTTGTTCCCTTCTCTAGGACTGAACTGAGGCCTGCATACATGTTGAGATTAAAAGATTAATAGATAGATAGTATGGCCTGTTACAGACTGCCAAAATAAAGCTGCTTCGGGTCTCTTTGGAGGTATGCTATTTAAATGATGCATGGGTCCTAAGAGTCCAGAGGTCGCACCAAAGCCACACTCCATTCCTAAGCACTGGAGTGCAGCTTTTGGTGCAGCTTCCGGATTCTTAGGCTGCATGCATCATTTAAACAGCATACCTCCAAAGAGACCCGAAGCAGCTTTATTTTGGCAGTCTGTAACAGGCCTATGGGTGGGACCCATGCATTCCAAATCTACATGTTTAAGCTTCATTTCACTCCACTTTAAATCAGGGGTGACTCATGTAGGCTTCTAGTTGATGTTGGACTCTGATTCCCAGCAGGAGTTTGCCGACATGACCAGTGGTAAAAGGGGCTGGAAGTTGCAATCTAAATGAAATCTGGAAACTGCATGATTCCCAACTCTGCTGTAAAGATGATGGGAACCATGAGCCCAAGATTTGCCACCTCTAAAAGTCCTAAAAGTATTCCATATGTGCTTTGTTTTCAGCACAGTTGGTGATTCCCCCTTTAAAAGAAGGCCTTGTTTATAAGCCCTGTGAGAAGGTGCCTGGAACTGGAGGTGAACATCTACTTAAGGAAGGCACCTTCTTCAAAGGGGACAACTACCCACTCACACATTTCAGCTAGAAGTTGATTGCAGTAGGAGTTAACACACGCATGCACACACTACAAAAATGGTTGTGAGGGGACACATGCCAACCTTTACTGAAAGGTGATTCTATTAAGTATTCTCCTTGTATTAACTAGGTAAGAGTAAAGTTGCACTCTACTACAAGTTGATAGAATTTCTAGAAATTCTAACTCAGGAGTTGGAATCATGAGGAGCCCTGATGTTGTTGGACGACAGATCCAATCAGTCCTCGCCATCTTAGCCACTGGTGAAGAATGCTGGGAGTTGTAGTCCATAATTCCTACCCTTGTAGATTTAAGTTTTAAATGGCTTAAACTAACCCTAATTTCACTTCTTCACTTTCATTTTTCAAAACATGTGTTTCAGCTTTGGCTTCAGTGACAAAGTTACACTTAATGGTCGTGTTCCAGTTGGATTGTATGGGAATGGATTTAAATCAGGATCTATGCGTCTGGGAAAAGATGCTATTGTTTTCACCAAAAATGGAGAAATAATGAGTGTGGGCATGTTGTCTCAGACCTTCTTGGAAGTTACAAAGGCAGAGCACGTAATTGTTCCCATAATATCTTTCAACAAGAAACATATCCTTTTGCTCATGTTTCAAGAAAAAGTGATGGGATGCACCTGTACTTTTCAGAGTAGAATATTACATTCCAAGGCGATCCTTTAGCTCAACATTATTTGCTGTGTTGTGAACAGTACTTAAATACAGGTATTTTAAAAGATGCTTTGGACTCTTTCCAGAAGGTTCCTCACTTGATGTCTCTGGTGACTTATGGGGAAAGTTTTAACACTTTCAGGAAAGTGTCTAATTTAGGATACTGAGTTATTTATGTATCTGCCCTTTGGGCTGTTCTAATTTTTCTTTTTGAATCTGTTGTTCATACCTAGTATACATCCTAATAATGAACTCAGTGGCAGAGCTACAATGACTTTAGAGAAACAGCTATTTGTCTATGAAACAAGTGAAGAACCAGTGTGCTTGGGAAGTTCCAAAGCTTGTGTAAGGGACAGGGGAAATAATGGGGTGGAAGAAATCTACAACAGGGCAATGTTCAATGACCACAGAATGCCAAGGAGGGGAAAGGGTGAATAGGATGTAATGGGGTAGCCCAAATGAAATAATTGTAGCTGAGTGAACACAGAAGAGAAGCAGTTCACATTGCAAACTTTTATTGTTGGTCCTGCTTTTTATTTTATTATAAGCCATCCTACAAATAGTATGTGAGAGCTTCTCATTAAATAAAAATGTTGAAAAAGCTGCAGCATCCATGTAAATTCCTCTGGTTACTTACTTAATGTTACTCCCCCACCACTGTCATCTCAAGCCTTTTCTCTTGATGGACAGCTAAGAAATGGAAGGCAGCTATAGAAATTCAGTTTATTTCAAGCTAGGACCAGAAAAATATTAGGATCTGATTCCCCAAACTTATATATTAGAAAGGAACACACAGTATGAAAAACAGGTTGAAATTCTTGCCTGACAATAAATGCTTTTGTTTTATGGCAAAAACATTGCTTTATACACAACCAATTACCAGCCAACTTCATATTATATACAACCATTTATTTATTTATTTATTTATTTATTATATTTATTTGTATCTCACACTTCCCAGGACTGGGACTCACAGCGGCTTCACAGCATTAAAAACAGTACAATTAAAAACATTTTTTAAAAAGTACATTAAAAAGGAAATAAATTATTACGGTATTAAAACAGATAGTTATTAAAATAATAGAACATATTTTAAAAAGATAAAATTATATATAGAGAAAAAATTTCAGCAAAATTATAAAATGGTCCAATATCCCAGCTTGTCCTTATAGTAATTTCTTTAATGCCTGTGTGAACAGTTAGGTCTTCACCTGCCGGCAAAAGACCATCAAGGAGGGGGCTATTCTGGTCTCCCTGGGCAGGGAGTTCCAGAGTCTAGGGGCAGCCACCGAAAAGGTCCTCTCTCGCATCCTCATCAACTGTGCTTGTGATGGTGTTGGGATGGAGAGAAGGGCTTCTCCAGAGGATTTCATACAAGGAGAAACGGTCTACCAAATAGTGTGGACCTGAACCATGTAGGGTATAGGTAATAATCTGCACCTTGAATTGTGCCCAGAAACAAACTGGCAGCCAATAAAGCTGTTTCAACAGAGGTGTAGTATGGTCAATTAATTACTTTAGGTCCTCCCCTGTTGTGATACTAATCCCTCAGAGAGTTGGGGATTTCTGGGGATGTCTTGCAGTGATGAGCCAAGTATTACAACACAGTTAGCTTTCCAACCTGCTTCAGGAGCTATGAAATACTGGAGTTGTCACATTGTCAGAGATATAAGATGATTTGATGGCTTTTTCATAAAATCTGCAAAATGGTGAGAAAGTGGAATTCTTGAAGTGGTAACTATGTCATAACTATGTTCTTGTTCAAGAAAGAGTCAGATGAAAGGAAAGCTGAACAGACTTTTATTACCAAAATATTAAGTCCTTAATGTAAGTTACGGCAAGTAATGAAACCAGATCAATCGGCAGCCAGCTTGAGGGCTATTTTGGAATATTCATTATTTCCCACAGAAGAGGAGTTGCTTGCAGAGCTTGATGCCATTATAGGGAGAAAAGGGACAAGAATCATCATTTGGAACCTTCGAAGGTGAGAATAAATTGAGGTGCTGGAAATAAAGCATTTCTCTGTATTTATTTTGCTAAGATAGTGGTTGTTGTTAACATTGTTATTATATTTATTTTTCTCCCACCTTTTTCCAGTTTGGAATTCAGAGTGGCTTATGAAAAATTAAAAACACATAGTTAAAAATTTACAAAATATAAAGGAAAAAAAATAGATTAAATTAAAACTTCAACTATTAAACATGCACACACGCACAGACACAGACACACACACACACACACACACACACACCCCAGCACAGCATTGAGCAAGATCTAGTACTTTGTTTAGGTGAGCCTTACACAATTATCTAATGCATGTTGAAACAGAAAAGTCTTTACTCATATGTGAAAAGAAAGTAGAGAGGATGCCACTTTAACCTCTTTGGGGAAAGAGTTTGAGAGCCTGGGGGCAGATGCTGATAATATCCTCTCCCATGTTCCCACCAGAAGTATGTGTGAGGGAGGTGAGACAGAGAGAAAGGCCTCCCAAGCAGATCTCAAATCATGAACAGGTTTGTAAGAGAAAATACAATCCTTCATATAAGCTGAATCTGAGCTGCCCAGGTGCTCAAACCAAGTAAGATTTGGCCACTGCTAAAAAAAAAAAATCTGTATTTTTAGGTTTATATTCCTTTCAAAATTGTACTTGATTTCCTTTACTCTATCCATTTTACACCGTATTTTATTATTATTCACATCTTCACACTACCAGATGAAATTTATCCCAAAGTAACCTTTCCTTCTCCAGATTATTAGACTCATTCCCATTAGTACTGGTTTTGCCAGGTTTTCAGTAAGGTGAAATGATTATAAGATTACATGAATAAGTCTGGATCATCATAAACAATGATGTCTGTTACCAAGGACTAGAAGACAGCCATCCTTTTTGCTATGCATTCTTCTACATTATCTTGTGAGCATTTGATCCTTTGGGAGGTGGTCAAAAACAGGGGAGAATTCTTTGTAGATTCTGATGTGAATTGACTTCTTTTGCACTTTCTTAGGTTAATATGTGGATTGGAACACCCCAACCATTTCAATTTCACACTTCTTGGAAATTTGTGGTGCAGTTTTTGGCTCAAATAAACACAAACTGGAAGTATCAGCTATCAACATAGTAGGATGAATTCATTAGAAATTCTAAACTATCTGAAACTGAAATAAAATAATTTGGCAATGATAATCTCACAACATGGTCTAATGTGAACAAACTTTACTCAGATCTCCCTAAGGGTTATGCAGATGGCAGCCAGAGGCTGCTCCCGAATGGGAACTGCAGCAACCACATAGGCTTGGTCCCTATCTGGGCCACTGCCACAATCCTCAATCTGGCCACTAGCAAGGACAGCTTTTCACTGCTGGCTCTTCCAATTTGGGGCAGGCTCAACACGGCTTCCAGCCACATTCAGGACAAGTGCCACATCCCCAAACTGACCAGAAGCCGGTACTTTTAGCCCATCTGCTTTGGCCCCTAGTAGTCTTATGATTCTTCCAGGCTGGAACACACACACACACACACACACACACACACACACACACACATATATATATATATATAATAATGGAAATATGCAGATTGTTGAGAGTCCTGCTTCTACTAGTGAGCAAGTAGTTACTTTGGTTCATTTGTATTCTGTTCCATAGGGAGAAAAATCAACAAACAGAATTTGATTTTGATACAGATAAATATGATATTCGGATTCCTGCAGATTTAGATGAAGTAACAGGAAAAAGAGGATACAAAAAACAAGAGAGGCAAGATCAGATTATTCCTGAAAGCGACTATTCATTACGTGTACGTATAGTATTTCTTTACTTAGCTGTACTGTTATGCCTTGTACATATCTTTATATTATGTTATAATCCACTGTATGTAGAATCATGACAGCCAGCATGGCATAGTAGTTTATAATTTGACCAGGAGTCCAGAAGGCCAGGGTCTGAATTCTGACTCCATGGGAACTCATTGGGTGACCTTGCACAAGACACACTCTTGAGGAAAGTAGTGGCAAATCTTTGAGCAAATCATGCCAAGAAACCCTTAGGATAGGGTTGCCATAAATTGAACTTGACCTGGCATAAAATAGCAACATAGAATCATAGTGGTAGAATTCAAAGATATAGCCGTGTTAATCTGTAGAATCAGTATGTAGACAGATCTTGTAGCACCTTTGAGACTAACTGAAAGAAAGAAGTTGGCAGCATGAGCTTTCATAGACTTTAGTCTACCGTCCTTCTCTGAATTTATGGACGATCCGTTCTGGATCCCCCCCATGAATTTGGAAATCTGCATATATTCAAGACCCATAGGCTTGAATGGATACACACTCCCATGCGTGTGCACCATGGACGTGAGCACCATTAACTTTTATGGAGGTTGCCCTTCCATGAATAATCAAAACTGCAGATCTCAAGTCTGTGAAAATGGAGGGGTGACTGTACTTCCTCAGATGCATCTGAAGAGATGCATCTAATGACCATAGTTGAAACTGGACTTGCTACTTCATTTCCATACACAAAGGTTTCTGAATTTGAATTGACATTCTCACATACCAAAGGCATATATATCTCTGTCTCTGGTTTCCACTCTACTAAATGCATCTGAGGAAGTAGACTGAAGTCTATGAAAGCTCATGCAGCCAATTTTTTTCTTTCAGTTAGTCTCAAAGGTGCTACAAGGTCTCTCTACATATAGAATCATAGTGTTTGACAAAATCCAATCAGTATCTCTCCAAGTGGTATTCGGACTACTGTATTTCCATCAGCAAGAAAGGAAGGGAGAAATTCACCTTCTCCTGTAGCATCCCACAGCATCATATGATCAAACAACTGGTGTGGAATCCTGAGGCTGGGCCTGAGACTGAGCCTCAGACCTTGTATTATGATGAGTAAGAAAAGATTCCTCTGCCTCAGCCAACTGAAATTTGTTTAATTTCTCTTTCATGAAGATGCTTTGTGTGAATTTTTCCAATCTGAAATTTTGTCTGAATCTTGAACTTCTATGACATATTTTACATATTTATGGTGCCTTTATTGTACACAGTTTGTTTTTCATCCATTTCAATCTAAAGAAAATTAATTCATAAATTTTCATTTGCTTTTCAGGCTTATTGCAGTATTCTATATTTAAAGCCAAGAATGCAGATTATTATAAGAGGACAAAAAGTGCAAACACAACTGGTTTCCAAAAGCCTTGCCTATATAGAACGTGATGTTTATAAACCTAAATTTTTGGCTGTATCCTTTGACATTGTTGAATGAATGTTGAAGACTGACTAAGAAAACATAAAAAAATTATAGTTAATGTTTTGCCTGTATTTTTTCATAGGCCATATTCACAACCAGTTCAGGACTCCAAAACAATATTTTTGCCAGAATGTCTTCTCACCTCTGGAATATGATTTCAATTATGAAAATATTCTTATTAAAACTTTCCTACTGGCTCAGGGGCTAAAAAATCCCCAAGATGTGATGTTCCATATTTTTCTTCTCTAGGAAGGCACAGTACTAGTGTACTTTCAACATTACTCTTGTGTTTTAAACAGTAACCATGTTGTGCTGCATGGTAACTTAACTTCAGGGATTCTCCTGCATAGTATGTATGAATGAATTGCTATTCACAGCTTGAATTGAAAGCTAAAATCCCAGTCTAACTTGGGGACATACAGACTTTCAGCTGTAAAGTGGAAAGGCTAAACAAGTGCTTCTTATATTGGAAGAAGAGCAGATGCCCGAAGAACTAATGTTCTTTGAAAATTGGTTGTACTGTCAGCCGTCCACATTAGTGAGGGTTAAGAGTGTAGGAATCCACCCACTCACCCTGGCAAAAGTGTGTGTGGGGGGGACACAAATATCTCTAGACATGCCAGATATATGGATATCCTTTCCTCCTTCTCTTTCCCATGACCCGGGTGCATGTGGAGGCATCCTGCATAATGGAGGAAAGGAGCCTGAGAGGGAAGCTAGGGCAAGCAGCAAAGAGGCCATGAGAGACACAAAGGGAATAAGAGTCCCTTGCCTTACTCCACCAAAGCCACTTCTGGGCTGGCTGCCCAAGGGGAGGGACCTGGGAAGTGCAACAGAGTCAAGAGCAATGGTTGGCTGGATGCTTTGTGAGCTGGCTGGCTAGCAGGAGATCGAGATGCAGGCTCACTTGGCAGGAGGGAGATAGCCAGGAGGAGGCAGAGACCAGCTAAGGGCATCATCCAGCAGGGCACTATTTAGGAGGCTCAGCAGTGACAGAGGGCTTTCAGAGGCATCTCCTGCATCCAACCGCCTGCCTGACTGTTTGCTTGCTCTCTTTCTTCAGGTAAACTTACGAATAATCAAATCCACAATAGTTAAACTTGTAAGAACGGAGTGCTGACTATTCTCTAGCTAGAATTTGAAGTTTATAAAATAGTTAATTGAGTTGTTGGTCATTAGAAAAAATTAAAGCAATTTGGCTTACACATTGTAATTCTGAATGAAATTCATAAAACCATAGCTTATCTTGCAGTTAGGATTAGGAGATAATTATGCAAGGACCTCCTTATCTTTTTAAATTTAATTTTACTTAAATATTCAAATGTTTTCTCTAACATGTACAAACTAGCCCAAAACTGTAAGAATTACCTTTGGATTCAACTGCCGAAATAAAGATCACTATGGAATGATGATGTACCATCGAAATAGGCTAATCAAGGCTTATGAAAGAGTTGGCTATCAGCTAAAGGTAAGAACAACTGTATACAGTATAGTTTCATCTTGGTAAACATTTGCTGGATTTATTTAATTAACTGATGGCACACATAATGTAAATTGTTTTTCAGTGCCAAAGCAAAGTGAATTGTTTTTAAATCAAGTGCATCCCAAATCTGAAATGTAAATCATTAAGTTAAATCTTTCCATTGATATTTATTTCCTAATCACCCATGCATACTTTATTTAAACTGAATGCTAACATATGTTAATTTGTCAGGGCCATGCATTACCTGTGGTCTTTCTGTCTGAGCACTTGCAAAAGATAATGCTCAGCAGTACTGTCAGGACCTATAACTGTGCAAGGTGCTAAAAATAACTCAGTGTCTCCACATTCTGTATACAGTACCAAAGAGTACTGACATTACTGTATACAGACCAACAACTATCCAACCAACCATCCACTAACAGCAGCAACCCACCCAGAACATAGGTCACATCCATATTTATACACTTTATCCATGACATGAGTATCTCACACATGTGTCTGCAATAGTCCTCTCACATCAGTCACTTGGATCATGTCTGCTGTGTCATCCTGGGCATATCTTATATGGTGTGGTTGATGACACTCCATGTCAGTCACCATGCTGCAATATTCTGTACAGTGAAATTCAATTCCATTTTTACATACATTGACATAATTTATAATTGACTATAAATACAATTAACCTGTATATTTAAATATGCTGCTGCCCTTGCCTTTAAGGCTGTGTCATCATGAGGCTGTTTTGTCCCAATAATAGATTTTTTTTTAAGTGTGTGGGCTGAGTTTTGTTTTGTTTTTTCCCTTTTTCTCAGGCTTATATCTTCTCAAACTAAGGTACATATGAATGCAAAGGGACCTTGTGTCACTTTTGAGATCTAACTGTGCCAAAGAAGTTGTAGCATGAGCTTTCATAATAGATTTAGTCTACTTCCTTGATGCAACGAAGTCTATGAAAGCTCATGCTACAACGTCTTTCACACAGTTAGTCTTAAAGGCGTTTCAAGATCCCTTTGCATACTGATGTTCCAGGCTAACATATCTCTGTAAGGTACTGTATATGCTCAATTATAAGTCGGGAAATTTATGCCCCAAAATTGACCCTAAAATTTTGGGTCAACTTATATAAGGGTCAGTACATTAGTAGTGCTTAGAAAGGTCCTAAAGCAAGCAAGCCTGATGCCCTATTCTCCATTGAACACCAGTCTGTTTTGCAAGGCTTTGCTTCCTATTGGAAAAACTCCCCATTTCAAAACACTTGCTTCTTTTCTCAATCCGATGTTAAAACCTCTCCTCCAGCACCTGGGAGTCGGTTGGGAGAGGTCCAGAGAACCAGAAAGAGGTACAGAAGTGGTATTTCCCCCTTTCCATCCTTCCTTATAGCCCCCTAAATCTTATCCTCGACTTATCCACGGGTCATATCAAAATCCAGGATTTTGACCCAGAAACCTTCCCTCAACTTATACATGAGATCAACTTGTATGCCAGTATATATGGTATATGTGGTTAGTTATCACAAAGTGCAGCAGTTTACATTGCTATTTAACTCTGTGGGCCCCCAGGGGCAATATTTATATATTTATTGGAAAGAATCTTCAAATGCCCACTGGGAGCTGTTTTTTCATGTTATACTTCCTGTCAGGAAAAAAAAAGGCAATTTCCTCTAAAATGGCCCAGAGAGGACCAAAAACATTGCCCCTCAGGAGACATTTGTTACCAGAAATATATTTTAAAATTCAGGAGATTTAAGATAGGGTGTTATAGCCCTCCAAGCCACCCTGGAGAATAGTGTAGTACCCTTACCTCTGATAGTTTCCCATATCTCATAATATAACAGATAGGAAGATAAACCAGGAGGACCCAGAAGTAAGTGAAAAGTTCAGCAGATTTTTATTAACTTGAGGCCCCAGAGGAATATTTTCCAGACTCTGGAGCAATGGTATAGAAGTGTGTTTACCTTTTTATAGGATTTCAAACAAAGAACTTACATGTCATATATTGATTGGATACATAAGATACAAACACATACACCCCTTTTCATTCATTGGATACAAAACATATACATTTCTTGGTTCTATTAGTGACACCTCTTATCGGAATTGTTTTCTCTCACTGTCTTACATAGTCTCAACCTGGCATTTCTTGTTTTGGTAACTGAAGACACTAAGGGCAATAAGGAGGCCCTGAATACCAGGAGGAGGCCTCTCTGACCTGTTTCTTATCTATCTAGCTATTCTAGCTATTAGTATTTTGCTATTTTGTTACTTTTGTCTTCCTCAATAGAAAGTTTATTTTCAATTTTGCTTGTACACACTTGCAGTCTTCTATGTTTTTGAATTTCATGTGAAAATAGATACTGTTTCTGTTCTATTATTTCTGTATTTTAAACCCCTTCAGGGAAACATTGTTTCCTTCTATGGATTCCAAATTTCAAGAAATACTTACTATGCCCCCCCCCCGCCACTCTCTATAAGTGGTTGTTGTCTTTCCTGACTTTGAGATGTTTAAACTGACAGAGCTATACTACTCCCCCAGTTTTAAAATTAAATAGTCTGCTCTGCCTTCTAGATTGAATGTATGAAGTGAAAAAGCCAAAAGGTATTGATGCTTGCTGACAAATTAAATAGTAAACATTATTTTCAAGAAGTATATTAAGCAATATGTAAGACTTTGCTATTTGGGACAGATATTTCCTGTCTTTAAAAATATTTAAAATAGTAATCATTCACATTCTTAATACTGCGTACTGTGTGCACACTTGAATTTTTTATTCTTTTGCAGGCAAATAATATGGGTGTAGGAGTAGTGGGGATTATCGAATGCAACTTCCTAAAGCCAACCCATAATAAGCAGGATTTTGATTATACTAATGAATACAGGTAAATGTTTATTTCATCAACACAAAATTTTTGTCCACATTATTTTAAAAATGCATAAATATATCACTTGGGTCCAAAACACACTGCAGAAATAATCCAGTCTGAGACTGCTTTAACCACCCTGGCTCAATGCTAGAGAATCCTGAGAACTCTAGTTCATTGTGGCACCAGAGCTCTCCTATAGAGAAGGCTAAATGTCTCACAGAACTACACTTCCCAGAATTCCCTAGCATTGATCCTGGGCAGTTACAGCAGATTCGAACTGGATTGTGTTTTCGATCTTGGTTACTGATTCTTGTCCCTACTTAACACAATTAGTGCAAAGATATGCCTTGAATTTGAACAGTAGTCAGAATCCAACCACAGACTTCCATAATTAGTAACATCCAATTTCCTCTCTAAGATACATGCACATGTGCACACATGTTCATTAGCTTGGCTCTAGATGTGTCCTTTTGAAAACAAAATTCCTTATATTTATAGAAGAAATGTGAAACTCCAGCAAATAATCCAGATGGAAGAAGGAAGTCAGGGGGACATTATCCACCATGCACCACTCACATTGTTCCGGAGGCTCAGCCAAAACTATGTAGTAGTTTTCCAAGAAGAATAAGAGATTGCAGGGGAAAGGAAGAATGGTGCAAATTGCTTCTCTTCTTCAGTGGGCAAGTCCAAGTAGTGGAGGGGTCATTCTGCTCACAGGAAATCTAGGTCTAACCTGTTCTATTCATATTTGCATTTGCTTTCCATGATAAATGATAAATGTGTCTTTATGAGTTACAAAGTGGTTATCTCTTGTTTGTTAGGCTTACAATACATGCTCTTGGTGAGAAGCTTAATGATTACTGGAATGAGATGCAAGCAAAGAAAACAGACTATCCCTTGGAAGTGCTAGTTGAAGATACTCAGTAAGTTCTCAAGAGCAACACATTCACTCATAAATCTCCCCTAACTTTCAAGCCATGCTTGCCTAGTTTTCATGTCACTGGTATTCTATTATAGGAAACGGCCAGATCAGACCTGGGTTCAGTGTGATTCATGTCTTAAATGGAGGAAGCTTCCAGATGGAATAGATCGATTGCCAGAAAAATGGTATTGCTCATACAACCCTGACCCTCAGTTCAGGTAAGTAGGTAAAAATACAGTCGTCCCTCCAGATTTGTGGCTTTCAGATTTGCAGATCCAATTGTTCGTGAGTCCCTCGCTGTGTGCGCATGCATTCCTCTCTCTCCGTCCCTCCCAGGCTTTCCCCGTGAGTGAGGGAAAGGCCAAGGATGGAGGGAACAGCCGAGAAGGTCCATGCACACCGCTAAGGACTTGGGCAAAATTGAGCCCCCTGAAGCCATGGGAGTGAAGGAGGAAGAGGCCAGAGCACCCTCTTTCCTTTGCTCCCAAGGTTTGAGAGCGGTCCAGGGACTTCTTGGGAGTGAAGGAGGAAGCAGCCAGCATGCACTCCCCTGCCCTTCTAGCACCTCAAACAGCTTGCTAGAGTTGTTTAAGGCTTTAGATGGGAAGCACACACGCATGTACTAGTCCCTCCCATTCTTCACAAAATTTTCTAATTCGTGAGGGTAACCACTGTGAATCCAGAGGGACAACTGTAAAAGGAGCTCAGACTCCAAATTGTAGTTACATTACCTGAATCAAAATCGATAACAGCATATCACTTTTTTAAATATTAGAAATTGCAATGTACCTGAAGAACCCGAAGATGATGATTTAATACCATATGAAAAAACACATAAGAAAAAGTGAGTATCACAAAGTAGAAAACAAAGAACTTGAAATATTAGAAAATGACCTGTAAGATTTTAAATTGATATCATGATTCCTATGGTGTGCTAAATAAATGTAGCTGGTTCACTAAACCAAAATATGTCTTGAATTCCTAATAGAAAAATGAATGTTTGGGCCCAAACAGACAGGCCAAAATAAAGCTGCTTTATTTTGGAGCATGGCTTTAGCACAGCTTCCGGCCTCTTAAGATACATGCTTCATTTAAACAGCATGCCTCCAAAGTGACATGAAGCAGCTTTAATTTGGCCTCTCTGTTCAGGCCCTATGTCTCCTTAATCTAATAATTGTTCTACAACACTGAGATTACTAAAATAATTGTGAAGATTTACTAGGAAAAGTAAACAGTTGCTGACCCTAATTCCTGGATATTTTGAATGAATATAGGCCACATAGATTGGATGAGAAAGGAAAAAATCTGTGAAGCTTTTTACAGTTTAATGTGTGTTATATTAGTTGGCATTTATTAGGCAGTCTCATCACACTGGCCTTATTTGTGTCAGGATCATATGCTCTCTTTCCTTTGAGCACAGCTGTGATCAGATTCTATCACTTCCATTTTCAACTAATCACAATTTTTCAATGTGTTTTATGTAACCCATAGTTAGTTAAAAGAAGCAAAAAGAAATTCCAAAACTGCACAACCCACATTATAGGAACATGGAACTTAAGAAGCATGAATAAAGGAAAGGTAGACATAGAAGATTTCATACTTTGCGCAATAACTGGTAAAACGTCCTTTAAATGTGGAGGAAGTGTGACTGTCTGAATGCCTGGTGCGCTTCCTCAAGCGTCATGGAGTCGTTGCTCCCTCTAGCATCCCTGAATCATCTCAAGGGGAGCGGATTTCCTCTGAATGGAAACTTTGCATTCAGAGTAAATCCACTCCCCTTGAGACGATTCAGGGACACTAGAGGGAGCGACAATTCCATGACGATTGAGAAAGTGTGCCAGCCATTCAGACACATGCGCTTCCTCCACGTTTCAGGGATGTTTGAGGGATGTTTTATCAGCGATTGTACAAGATATGGAAATCTTCAGTGTGAAACAAACTATGGAATGTATAGACATTGCAGTATTAGGAATGAGCAAGATAAAGTGAACAGGAATTTTGAGTCAGTGTTTTACACAGGAAATGAAAATCTAAGAAAAAATGGAATGGCATTTATAGTGCAGTAAAATATAGCAAAAACAATGAAAGGATATAATGTAAAATCTGAACAATTAATCATATCAATAAGACTCCAGGGAAAACCCATTAATGTAACCATAAACAAGTTTATGCTCCAACCAGAGATGCAAAAGAAGAAGAAATTTAGAGATTCTACATAGGAATCCAAGAAGAAACTGATCACACACCAAAATGACTTCTTGATAATCATAGATGACCAGAATGCAAAAATAGGAAACAGAACAGAATAAAAAAATGTAGGAAAATTTGGTCTTTGTTCAAAAACCAAATAAGGAAACTGACTGACTGAATTCTGTGAGGCCAACATTTTTTTTTCATTGCAAACACATTCTTCAAGCAACCTAAGAAGTGACTGCACATGGACATCACATAATGATCAATATAGAAATGAAACAGACTACATAATTGGAAGCAGAAGATGGAGAAACTCTATTCTATCTGCAAAAACAAGACCAGGAGCAGATTGCAGCACAGACCATAAATTACTAATTACTAAAGCTAAAGAAGAGCACTAAACCAACCATCATGCCAAAATACAACCTGAAGATCATCACAAAAGGATTTAAAGACAAAATGAAGAACAGATTTGCAATATTAGGCCTAATTGACCAGGAGGCAGAAAAACTCTGAACTGAAGCCAGGGACCTTGTTAAGAAACCAGAAAAACACTGTCTGTAGCCTAAAAGAAAGAAAACCCTCAATTAATGACAGATCAATCCCTAAAAGCAGTCAAGGCTAGAAAAGAAGCAAAAATGAAAGGGGACAGAAATAAAACCAGAATCTTGAATGCAAATATATGATGACTTGTGTGCAGGGATAATAACTACTGTATTAATCAATGAAATGGAAGCTAAGAACAAGAGCAAAAATAAGAACGAGAGACCTCTTCAGCAATATTTGAGAAAACAAGGGAAAATTTAAGCCAGAAGTAGGGATATTTTATGACCAGCAGGGAAACATAGTACATGACCAA
Source organism: Sceloporus undulatus (assembly GCF_019175285.1). Classification (NCBI taxonomy): domain Eukaryota; kingdom Metazoa; phylum Chordata; class Lepidosauria; order Squamata; family Phrynosomatidae; genus Sceloporus; species Sceloporus undulatus. Next base: position 67,764,921 of record NC_056524.1, read on the forward strand.
GAAGAAATAAAAGAACAATGGAAACAATACATGGAAGAACTCTGTAAAAGGACTGAAAGGATGACAGATTCATTTAAAGAACTATAGGAGGACAAGCCTCAAATTGTAAAAGGTGAAGTGAGAGCTGATCTCAGATCACTTGACAGAAAGAGGTCAACAGGAACTGATGACATACTAATAGAGCTGTTCCAAGCTACAGAGACAGAATCTACTGTAGTTGTAACTAAAATATGTCAACAAATTTGGCAAACAAAATAATGGCCCATAGACTGGAAACACTCAGTATATGTCCTAGTCCTGAAGAAAGGAGACACCTGGAACTGCAGTAACCACAGAACCACTGCATTAATTTCTTATGTAAGCAAGGTGATTTTTAAAATTGGATTGGATTCTGAGCAGGGAGGTGTGAAAATTGAAGGAAGGAACATCAGCAATCTAAGATATGCAGATGACATCATAATACTAGCAGAAAATATCAGAGATATGAAAAGATTATTGAAGAAACTCAAGGCAGAAAGTGCAAAGGCAGGTTTCCAGTTGAATATCCAGAAAACAAAAATACTGACCACAGATTATTTACATAACTTTAAAGCAGACAATGAAGACATTGAAATACAGTCACCCCTTTGTTTTTGCAGGAAATGTATGGGGAAACAATGGGGTGCATGCCTGTGGCCGCCTGCGGCAGCGTGCCTCCATTCAAACCAGTGGCGCTTGAATATATGCACATTTCCATTTTCACAGAGGGAATCGGGAACAGATCCCTTGCAAAAATGGAAGGATGACTGTAATGCAAAATTTTCCTACCTTGGCTCAGTCATTATTACAAATGGAGACTGCAGTCAAGAAATGAGAAGACAACTAGGGCTTGGAAGGGCAGCTATGAAGGAGCTAGACAAGATCCTGAAGTATAAAGATATATCATTAAAGTTAGGATTGTCTGTGCCTTCATATTTCCCACTTCTATGTATGGTTGTGAAAACTGGACAGTAAAGAAATCTGATGCGGGGGGGAATCAACACATTTGAGATGCGATCCTGGATGTAGAGAAAATCAGGTCTAATCTCCCCCAGAAGATGATTAAACTGAGGTTGTCATATTATGGCCATATCATAAGAAGAAAAGATTGACTAGAAAAGACTATAATGTTGGGTAAAGTTGAAGGCAATAGGCAAAGAGGGAGACTGCATCCCAGATGGATAGACTCAATAAGAGAAACCATAAAGACCTTAGATGAGTTTCTGTGGTTAGTTAAATTTTCTAAGTCTAGCTGGAAGGTTTCACATCCCATAGGGACAGATTTTTCTTTTAAACTTGCAGATAAACTATAAATGGAAGTGAAACAGTACATCAATGTTTGGTCCAGATTGCAGTTATGATCATGCTATCAGTACATGGTGAAAAACAAGGTGCTATGTAGAAGACATAACTAGAGCACTTAATTATCACATTTAATTAATACGTATATTGAATTAATTAAATTAATATTAAAAGCACAAAAATAAATATGAGTATGCCATACTTCCTTTTCTCAATACAGAGACAGGGAGAAACTAAAGAAAAGATTGGAGTTTAGCCAACAGGTATGTAATTTTGCTAATTGTTTGTTTTTTCTGTTTTGTTTTATGAAATGCAATGAATGTACATTGTGCATTACATGCTGTATATATTTGTGTTTAAGTTGATTTTTTTTTTTACAAACATTGACCCATAAAAACTGGGTCATCTTATACACAAATCAGTGCTTGAATACAGACCCAGTACAAAGGTAGTGACAAGAAACCCCTCCCTTGCCCAAACCACAGAAAAGGTTGCCCTTTCTCCTTCCTCACCTTTTTCTGCCTGAGTGGGTTCAGCAGCAGCATTGAAGCCCAAAGGACTCTGGCCACCATTTTTAATAAAGGCTTACTGTATAAATATGTCTACAGAAGGACGGCAGTGGCCATTTTCATTAGGGTCTTACTGCACAAGCTTCATGATGCAAATCCTATCAATTTTCCACCTTTGTTCATTTTGCATGACATCACCTGAGAACTATGGGTTTATGCATTTCAGAGATCTGAGGAGACATCATACAGAACAAATAAAGGTAGAAAATGTGTGGGATTTCATAGGCTGGGGGTGTAACCATACATTGCCATTCTGTGGTGGCCAGAGGTTAAGGGGAAAGCCTTAAAAGCAGATGTGAATGTTTTCTTCTCTGTTTGTAACAAAACAATACATTTTTACAGATTTATAATGAAATGTATTTACAAACATCTGCCTTGTCAAATACATCTCCAGCAATGAGTGAAAGATTAAATGTAGATGCTTCAAGTACATCTCTTCCAAGGTCCCTAAACCCATCAGATAATGCCCCAGTATCTTCTCCTCATTCTGACCCTGAAAACAGGTTGGTAAATAAACTACAAGATCTCTTTTTTCCTTTCTTTTTTTTATTTACATCAAAATTGTCTTGTCCCTTATTTTTACATTAAAATATCTGAAGCTTAGCTTTTTAAAGAAAAACTCTTATTTGTCTCTCTTTATTTCAATAGGTTTAAACGCAAACTTTCTAATTCTGAGACACCGCTACCTTTTAAGATCACAAGGGTAACTAGCCACGCATTTGAGAACAGAAGGAATGATAAAGATGATGATGATGATGTTATCATCTTGGAAGAAAACAGTACCCCAAAACCTGTAGATATCACAGAGTGCGATATCAAAATAGTCAAAGTGGAAGGGGGCGCTGATATTGACTATAGCGGCATTGAAACAGAAGGTTCTACAAACAAAGATGCTTGTTTGGAAGCAAAAAGTTCAAAAGGAACTACAGCAACACAAACGGAAAGGGAACAACTTGTAGTAAAGAAGGAAGAAATGGAGGACACCAGAGATAAAAGGCGAGACATTTCAGAATCTGAAATACCCCAAGTAAAGCCTGTTCAGGTTTCAGAGCCTGTGAATGTGGATAGCAAAATAAATGAATTGAGCATTAAGTTGCAGTCTGCCATTACTGAAAAAGAAAGTTACCAAAAACAGTGTAATAACTTGTTGAAAGAGTTAAAGGAAGTAAAGCAAAAACTAGTGGAAATGAATGATAAGCATATGAAAAAGGAAATGTGCCATCAGTCAACAGAAACAAATAGTATACTACCAGATGATGAACTAGAAAAAGGTAAAGAGAGAAGTCCAGAGGAGGTATTAATTCTCTACGAACAGACATTGAATGAAATGAGAAAGTTGAAAGAACAGTGCAATACTCTGCAAAATTTAAAAACTGAATGCAGTAAATGTAAAAGTACAGACAATAAAAGCGAGGTAGATGACATGGCTGTGCAACTTGATGAACTTTTCAGACAGCTGGACAAGTGCAGCATTGAAAGAGACCAGTACAAGAATGAGGTAAGTTCCATACTTCAACTTGTAAAAAAGCCAAGTAGATATAAGTGAAATTTCTTTTTGCTGCTATTATTACCACATTAAATTATTACGCTTTAATCCTGCAAACTGTATTCATGGCTAGATCCCACACATTACAGTTGGATTTAGTTGCACAGTATTTGTAATCTAGATTTATTTGTTCAAAGCTTTAGTGTGACACCTTATTTGAATGTTTTTTACTTGTACACAATTTACATGTACAATTAATGGAATGTTTATACAGATAGAAACAGAGTTTTGCCATAGAAATATTGTGATACAATTTCTGTCCCTGTAAAATTAATGGAGCTGAAATATAAAAGTGAATTATGTTTTAAATATTAGAATAATAGAATCACAGAGTTGGGAGGGGCCCTGTGGGCCATGAAGTCCAACCCCTACTGCTCAGTGCAGGATCACCAACTAAAGCATCCTCAGCAGGTTGCTGCCCATCCTCTTTTTGAAGAAATCCAGAGAGAGACCCTACCACCTCTCTAAGCAATTGATTCCATTGTCATACAGCTCTTATTGTCAAAAAGTTGCTTCTAATTTTCAAAGTCTGTTTTCCTGTAACTTAAAACCATTAGACCTAGTGCTAGCCTCAAAGGCAGCAGAAAACAGGGAGCCCTCATGGCGCAGTGGTTAAATGCCTGTACTGCAACCACTCACTCACAAACCGCAAGGTTGCGAGTTCAATACCAGCCAAGGGCTCAAGCTCGAGTTAGGCTTGCATCCTTCCGAGGTTGCTAAAATGAGTATCCAGATTGTTGGGGGCAATTAGCTTACACTTTGTAAACTGCTTAGGGAGTGCTTAAGTGCACTGATAAGTGATACAGAAATGTACTTGCTATTGCTATTGCTATAAAACAAATGTTCCTCTTTGGAACAGCCCTGGAGATACTTAAAGAGTTCAGTTATGTCACCACGCAATCTTCTCTTCACCATGTTGAACATGCCCATCTCCTTCACTCTTTGCTTATATGTTTCACTATCCACACCTCTTGTCCTCATTGCTCTTCTTTCTGGACCTGCTTCAACTTATCTGTATCTTTTTAAAATGAGGTGCCCAGAACTGAACATAGTACTCCTGACAAGGACTGAGCAGTGCAAAATATTTTGGGACTATTACTTCCCTTGGCTTGGAAGCTATATTTCTATTAATGCAGGCTAAGATAGTATTTGCCTTCTTTGCTGCAGCATTGCACTGTTGGTCCATGTTCAGTTACGATCAGCTAGAATCCCAAGGGCCATTTCCCATATAGTACTGCTGAGCGAAGAATCCCCCATCCTATACCTGTGCATTTGATTTTTGTGACCTAAATGTAGAATTTTGCATTTCTCTCAGCTAAATTTCATTTTATTAGTTTCTGTCAAATTTTCTAATTTATCTAGTTCCTTGTGAATTATGTTTTTATCTTCCAATGTGCTGCCCCTTCCAGTTTTGTGTCATCTTCAGATTTGATAAAGATTCTCTCCAACCCATCAATTAAATCATTGATAAAACATATTGATGAGCATCAGCTCTAGAACAGAACCTTGAGGTACTGTACTCCATTTGAGACGGCCTTCCAATTTGAAGCACAACCACTGATGACAGCTCTTTGAGCATGGTTTTCTAATCAGTTATGGCTCCATATATAGTCAGTTTGCTAATCAAAATATCATGGGGATCTTTGCTGAAATACAGAGTTTTGACATCCACAGCATTCCCACCATCTATTAAACTAGTCCACCTAATCAAAAAACTGTATAAAGTTAATTTGGCAGAAATTGTTCTTGACAACCCATTGTGGCTTCTACTGATCATTGCATTGTCATGCTTGCAGACTCACTCCTGTATAATCCATTAATTTTTTTTTTTCTAATATTGAGGTTTGGCTGACAAGCCTGTAGTTTTCCATTTAATCTTTACTGCCTTTTTTGAAAAGGAGACAATGTTTGCTGGTCTCCAATCCTTTGGCACCTCACCCGTTCTCCAAGATTTTTCAAAAATGATGCCGAGTGGTTCTGTGAGTATGTCAGCAAGTTCCTTCAATATTCTGAGATGCATTTCATCTGG
>NC_056524.1:67770394-67859578 GCF_019175285.1 Sceloporus undulatus
CTTGCAAATTTGAATTCATTTAGGTTAATTAGATGATTCCTCACTAACTCCTTATCAATAATGATTTGTAACCCAGATCCCTTGCTAAGGTGATTGCTGATGCATAAAAGCACACAATCCTTTTGTGAGGGAAAATGAAGCAAAATAGGTTCTGACCAGTTCTGCTTTTTCATTATGATATGCTGGCATTTTACCATTTTTATGAGCAGCGTTCCCACCATTTCCTTCATCATTCTCTTACTTTGAACCAAATTAAATATTAGTAAATCAGACAGTTGCATATGTAATTTGGTAAACAGAGTTGGGAGATCATTACATATTCTAGATTTTGAGTCAGTATTTCTTAGTTCTTCACTACATTATTTCAAAAGGTCTGAAAAATATGAAGTAGCATATAAAAATTCGTCCACATTTCCTTGTTAAGTATCTCAGTGTTCAGAACTGCTGTGCTGCTGAAGGTGACTTATGCACACTTACAGCCTGCCCACCCCAACTAGGGGCTTGCCATCTCCAGATTAGAGCATCCACAGATGGCAAGCCCTAATGGCTCTAGTGGTGGTGCATGCTTGTGGCCACAGCAGCACTACCATTGAAAACTAAGGGACTCGAGGTTCTGCAGTTTTTGGCATCCGTAGAGGGGTCCAGAATGGAACCCCTGCAGATACTAAGGGCCCAACTGTATTAGGTAAAAAGTCACTAAGTGCAGCAGTTGCATTAAAAAACGTTATGTGTTGATGTTCCAGGCAAAATACTTAGACTATATCTAAAGAAATTTGTTAGATTTGCCAGTGGATTTTCTGAGCTCTGAATGAGAGGATCGCCATACCATAACAGACTGTTTTGAAAACATTTTAATTTGAAAAGCTATGTGGCATAGTGCCTATTGTTTTTAGAGCCTTCTTGTGGGTGTAGAAGTTCATTATGTCCTTCTTGCCATTATGGTTTTAGGCTTGGAATAACAAGCACCCACATGATTTCCCCAGCCACATGTTGACTGACAGGACTATTAATACATAAATGATCTGCTTTGAGGAGTCCTCATCTGAGTCCCACCAGAAGGAACAATACACTATGAGATGATGTAGGAGAAGGGCTCCTTTCTCACTAGTTACAGTGCAGTGATTCCACTTTAAATGCCATGGATGAATCCTGTGCAGTTTTGTGCTTTGCAGTGCTTTGATGAGGCACTAAAATTCTTTGGCTGAGAACTCAGAATCCATCTTTTTCAGTCTTCCACAAATGCACTATTCATAGTTTCTATAGAAAGGAGGGCAGAGTAGATTACCCTTGTGGTTCCTTCCAATTCTGCAGTTCTTCTAAATCAGTTATTTTGAAATTAACATGTGGTTTATCTATTATTATTATTATTATTATTATTAAGTGATAAATGAGGGAAATGTCTGTTTTAAATTGTCTTATATAATATTCATGAGTCCTTGATTCTCTCACAAAAGTCAAGGTATTATTCCAGGAAGAACTTCATTTACTTGCTATATCTTTCTCATGTCAGGCTCTAGAAGGCATTACACAAAACTCTGAAAGAGCAGAAAATCATGTTGAAAGACAAGCTGAGAAATCAGGCTTCTGCCTCCTTTCCCATTTAAAAATATAGAGATCATTCCAACAAAGGTGAAACCTGTGTTCTGCCAATTTCTTCTCCAGAAGTATCTCTCAACAGGTTTTATTTATTACCATTAAATTCAGTGTTACTTGTCTATAAAGACACTTTGAACCTACTCACAGGAATATCAAGTGTGTTGAAAAGACATCACTTTGGAATCTAAAACTTAATTTGCTATTATCCAAGCCCCCTGGAACATGTAACCTTAATATATCTTTCCTTCAGTATGATAGACCTGATGTTTACTCTAAAATGTTGCAATACTTCTGCTTGGTGTTGTGTTCCTCCAAGACATTTTTGACTTACGGCAACCTTAAGAGAAACCTAGCATACAATTTTCTTAGTAAGTTGGATTAAAGGTTTATTTGCGAAAGTTTTATTGCCCTGTCACATGCTTAAGTAATGTTTATTTTCTCTGTGTGTGATTTCCATGAGCAGATTCTGTATCTCATATATGTTATGTAATAAATCTTCATTAGAATTTTTAATCTGTTTAATAGGTGTGTTACAGACCGCCTGAAAGCGGCGGTCTGCTGGCACCGCCGGCTGCTGCGTCCGGGAACTGCAGCGGCCAAACCGCGCGGTTCCCAGACGCAGCAAAAAAGAAGCCCGAAAATTGTGCTTCTTTCTGCGCCCCGGAAGTGGCGCCGCGAGGCGCTAGTCACACACTCGCGGCATCACTTCCATCGTGTGATGTCTGGACACTATGCGTCCGTGACGTCAAGATGGCGGCGCCCATGTGGAAGGGTGCCGCCATTTTGTATGGGCACAGTCCGTACTAGGGTTGAGGGGCATCTAGAATAGATGCCCCTTTCTAACCCTAATACGCCCCTTCCTAACCCTAACAGGTACTTTCGGCGCATGTGTAACATGCCATAGTTTATAATTACACTGCATTTGATACCTATTTGTTGCTTAACAAAGATGGAATTGTTTAACTGCTAGGCGTGCTTAAGAAATACCAAAGTTTTGAACTTTTCAAAAATACAGTTGTAGGAACCTTTTTTTTTTACCCATTTCAGATCGAACTACTGGAAATGGAAAAAAATCAGATGACTCTTCAGTGTGAAGAGCTAAAAGCAGAAGTCACACAGTTAAAAGCTTCAGTTCCACAAGTGGTAACACATGCAAATGATCCTGTGGCTGGTAATCTTGAAGATTCTGTAAATTTTTCTGATGGGGAAAGGTACAAATTGCTTGCTATTTTATCAGAAATGTAGATGTAAAAAGCTTGTTGGGTGTTCCTCACTATCAGACACTTCTGTCTACTCCATTGTGAATTTTACCTAAAGATTTCCAAAATTTCAGCCTTCAGAAAACAGTTTCAAGGTTGATATCTATCAAATGAAATGCCAGCATATTGTAGAGAGTTCTGGACCATGAACAACCTATTAGAAAGGGAAGGAGAACCATTCCAAAAGGTGAGGTAGCACTGGATGATAGTGCCACGAAGAGGGCCTGGGAACCTTAAAAGTTTGGGTTGAGACCAAGACAAAGCCCCACCATTCAAGTAAAAGATGGAGGACTGGGTAGATCTTTAGTTTATCCACAAAAATAGGATTGCATTTTATTTCACAAACTGAAATTTCATGTTAATTTGGCTTGTTGGTTCTACAGCTAGGAAATGGTAGAAAAACTCAAGTCGTAAAACTATGTTTTAAGTTGTTCAATATACAGAACATTGACAATGTAGGTTTTGCAACAGCACATATTGCCTCTTTATTATTTTATTATATAATACAGTGACAGAAGTAAGAATGAGAAAAGAAGGATGAAAGGTTTGTTGGCAGGGAGAGTGATTTAAAATACTGAATGTATATGTGCCATACATAGAATTCTAACTAATGTGCTCAATATTATCTTTCTGTAGCCTGAAGCTGAGATCCCTGAGAGTTAATGTGGGACTGCTGCTAGCAACAATAATGCCTGATCTTGATTTGCAGCAAATGAATTACGACGTTGATGTGGTTGATGAGATTCTCGGACAAGTTGTAGAGCAAATGAATGAAATCAGTAGTGCTTAATTTTCTCTCCTGCAGTTACAACATAGTTTGTTCAATCGTCTGGGTTTTTTGAAGTTTCCAGTCTGAACGGATTATTCATTTTATGGCTAATGTAATCCTGAACACAGCATTTGAAATCATGAGGTTATCTTTTTAAGCTGTCGGTAACTGCCTCAAAGAACCCATATTTTTGGGGGGGACTGCAACATTCATGGAAGGGAAATAGTCTTTTCCTTCCCTCCTCTTCAGTTGTTACTAGCCTCAGAAGGAAAAGTCCCATTGTCTCCAAAAGAGAAAATGTTTAGATGCCTGTGAGACACTGACTTCTGGAAGGAAGGATTATGTTCATCACCATGTTTGAAAAAGAAGAGGTTAAATACTACATGCCACAGTTTACATGAAGAAATATGGGTCACATCTCTTAACAAAAAAGGCATATCTGATTTCACCCTCATTCCAAATGCAGCATTTATTAATCAGGACTCACCACAACTGCATTGGGTCAATTTCAACATTTCTTACAGATGTGTTTAGTTTTTATATTGTATTCAGGAGTTATACACAAATGCTATATGCTGCTGTATGCCTTTTTTAAGAGGAACAGTGGCAAGTAGAATTTCCCCCCAATAACTAGTATTTTTTAGTGGCCTATGAGTATTTCTAAGCTTTGATACCTAGTAATGTATTATAACACTATTTAAAAGTATTGCAACATGATTCTTCGAATATAAGGTTACATTTGTTTAAAAGGTATAGAAGTTTATGAAAAATCATGTGGCTTTAAGGAGTTATTTTTCCATAACCACCCCCCACCCCCCAATATTTTAATGGCTTTTCTCATTACTCATTACTGTATTCTTCAGTACCTGAATGTACTGTAAAGTCTGGGTAAAAGCTTGTCTGTATGGATAATATTATTTAAATTTATACTGTACATTTACACTTTGAATGAAAGTGAATAAATGGTAATAAGTTTTTATTTACAAGAAACAAATCAAAAGATGTATATTTTGTACTAAATGGGGGGCATTCTTGTGTTCTGTGCAACACAAAAAACAAGCAAATGCAAAGTTTTCCTGTAATAAAAAATCCTCATAATCTACTTTCCTCCCAATTTGTTTTCTTCTGTGAACACTTTTCTCTCAGTTCAAAGAAATGTGTGACTCTTCCAGCATGCCAGGAAATTTATATATCAAAGTGGTCTAGAACAGAGATGAGTTTGAACATCATTTCTGCTGTCCCATTGGGAAAAGTCAACAGTACAAATCCCTGGGCATACCCAAGATAGCTTGCTGCAGCAGGACAATAATTCTTTCACAGGAGTTTAGCTTCCTGGTATCGCTGAAGATGGAAATATGAAAGGTTCGGCCACTGACTCCCAACTTCAAAACTCTCGAAGTACTGTATATACTCATGTATAAGTCTAGAAATTTTAGTCAAAAAATTGAACCCAGAAACCTAGGTCAACTTATCCATGGGTCAATGTAAATACTATACTTTAACTCTTAATAAGAATGGAACCATCTTATTAAGAAAGGCAAGAGAGCAATCTGTCCTGGAAGCACTGACCTCCCTCTACTTTCTCTTCCATCCAGCCTTTAATGTAAGCCAAAACAGTTATGCCTGCCATAATTTTGTAGATTCTTTGGCATTGTTTTCCTTTGCTTCATCATTTAGATTCTTTTTTATGTGTCCCTAAGTTTTACCCTTGACTTATCCAAGGTTCATATCAAAATCCATAATTTTGCCCCAAAAACTTGCCCTCAATTTATACATGCGGTTGACTTATAGTCAAGTATATATGGTAATAATCTGGTTTAAAATTTGTTATATGTAACAAGACATTGTTAGAGTACTGTACCATGTCCTGCCTTAAAGCATTTTAATAGGGCAGGTTTTTTCCTGTTACTGGGTCCTTGTTATACAGTATCTTCAACATGGGCTTAACAATAATGTGTTCATTTCTGTATTTTATTACATTGATATCTATGAGATATAGTTTTCTAAGTACCAAAGTACTGAATCAAATTAATAGGACAAAACAAGTGAAGCAGCAATTTCCAGTTTATTTATTACAATCTTGCAAGAAGGGGTGGCAAGCAAGCAAGCAGGCACACACACACACACACACACAGTTTTACACAATATTTTCTGTTACGATATTTTTATCTCAATTTTCATTGCATAATGTACAAACTCTAGAAACTCCCATTACATGAGTATTCTCCACACGTACTTCATACTACTTCATACAATCCATGTTCATTTAGTCATCATACTAATATTCATATCCTTATTAAGCATGTGCAGAAGAGAAAATTTCGTGAACTTTTATTCACCCTAGGTTAAAAAAAAAGTGTTCCTGGCAATTAATGAGAAAGAAGCTCCCTTATCTACTGGTTCGACTCTCCTTTGCAAAGTTGTGCTTGAATTCCAGGTGCAAACAAGAAATTTTCTGTGAAGATTTTTTGTCTTGGTATAATTGCTACATTTATAATGCAAGTCTAGTTCATTATTTATTTTTAAACAGAACACTAGCCATTTTAGTAGTCTTAATATAGCCATAAAAATTCAGTTTGTTTTATAAAATAACTAAGCCCAGCATACTTTATAAGCGTAACTAGTTTATTACCAAAAATATAAACCACGCCCTTTATTCTTGCAAAGCAATGTATAGAAAAGTGTTCTATATATTTAGTAACTTAAAAGTCCAATATACTTTTATAAAGTGAGCATGATATGAAAAGCTTATCTGAAAACTATTTCTTCTACTAACACACACACACACAATATTCCCTTTCAGTTAAAGGGCCTCAGCCTTTGACCTTAAGACTAACCATTTCAGTAATTATGCATTTTTCTTCTAAAGTTAAAGGGAAAAAACTTCTAAGGTTACACAAGGTTTAGCCTTTTGTCCCATTAGATATATTAATTATAATAGTATACATGTATATATGTGGTTCCTTATTATTTATATGTGTAATCATAGTATACGATTATATATTCTTTAGGGCAGGGGTAGGCAACCTTTTTGAGCTGGGGGCCGGGTTGCTGTCCCTCAGGTGACTGGGGGGCCGAAGCCAGGGGGTGAAGCTTCCACCCTCCGGGGCGGAGCCGCATGCCAGGGGTGGAGCTTCCACCCTCCGGGGGCCAGGCCTCCTCCTCTTTGCCGACCCCTGACGGGGCCCCAGGCCTCATCAGAAGCCAGCAAAAAAGCCGGTGGGGGCTGCCAACGCTGGAGGCCTCCCCCTCTTTGCTGGTCCCTGACAGGGCCCCAGGCCCTGTCAGAGCCTGGCAAAAAAGCCGGTGGGGGCCGCCAGCGCTGGAGGCCTCTTTGCCGACCCTTTTTCTGTCGCTGGGGCCCTCCAAGAGGGCTCCGGTGGTGGCAGTGGGCCTCTGGGAGGCCCTTTTGCTGTTGCCAGGGCCCTCTTGGAGGGCCCCAGCGAAGGCAACCAGCCTCCCAGAGGCCCCCTGCCACCACCGGGCCCCTCCTGGAGGGCGCCGGCGAGGGCATCGGGCCTCCCAGAGGCCCGCTGCCGCCGTCGGAGCCCTGTTCGAGGGCTCCGGTGGCCACAGCGGGCCTCCTAGAGGCCTCGTGTGAGACTTAGCCTCTAGGCCGCCGCCATTTCCCCCCAAAATGGCGGCAAAGTCTCGTGTGACCTTGCCGCCTTTTCGGGGGAATGGTGGCGCCCGGAGCAGCGAAAAACCGCAATCGGCAGCGGCAGCCAGGGGCTGGCCGAAATGCCTCCACAGGCCACATCCGGCCCACGGGCTGGAGGTTGCCGACCCTTGCTTTAGGGAAACTGCATTATACTTGTTTTATCTTTGTAACAGTTGTAAGAGAGGGATGCAGTGGCTTAGTGGTTAAGACGCCAATTCTGATGATTGGAATATCTGCAGTTCAAGGCCCAAGTGCTGCATGTTGGGGTGAGCTCCCATAACTAATCCCAGCTTCTGCCAACCTAGCAGTTGGAAAGCATGCAAATGCAAGTAGATTAATAGGTACCACTTCGGTGGGAAAGTAACAGCATTTGGTGTAGTCATGCTGGCCACAAGACCAGCAGAACAATCCTTGGATAATGCTGGCTCTGGCAGTGGCTTATTAACAGATGAGTACTGTCACTTAAAGTCGGTTACAACTAGACATTCATGTCAAGGGACTACCTTTGCCTTTACCTTTTTAACAGTTCTAAGAGTTAGGCTGAAGGATGATGACCAGCCTAATGTTAGTAAGCTCCTGGACAGGGAGGATTTTCAACTTCCTTGTCTTCATCTTACACATAATGCTATTTAGTCAACTGCCTTAGGACATTAGCTGCCTGGGGACTCTGTTTCTCTTTGTACTACATTGCTTGTGTGGCCTGGAATTTTAACAAGGCTAAGTTTATCATTACTGCCCATGACTGGGAATACCTGGGGTAGCCATCAAAGGTGTGTAAATGCACCCTTTGCCTACGAAACATTATGCTTGCATTTCTAAAGGGGTGACACCACTGCGCCTCAAACATCTGCATTTTGGCAGAAATGCGACCCTTTAAAATGCTGAAGAAATAGGATGAATGGGTTGAGGCTCAGAGGAAGAAGGAAGGAAGGAAGGAAGGAAGGGGGGAAGCCAGGATTTTTTTCTTCTTCCTAAATTGAAATTTTTAATTTAAAATAATATTCTTTTTAAATTGTATTTTAACAGATTTTCACTTTAACCACATGAAACTATGTATACGTAAATACATTTAGGCTGTGTGCATGATATGGTGATTTAAAGGTATAATTTTAATTTTGTTAGTTCTTTATGTCACAACTATTGCCATGACATTCAGCGATGTAGAGGAATTACGATTTGGGAGTAACACGACGAGTACTAAAAGCATTACTAAGGATTCTGTATGGAGTGGAACAGGAGGAGGCGGGGGACCAAACATCCTCCTTTTCCAGGACATGCCCTGCATATCACCTTCTGTCCAGGAAGAATTCCAAGACGTCCTCCATTTTGAGCATGACTAAAGAAGCATGTTAGTGTTCTTAGCTTTTATGTTGTGAGTACTACATTTTTCTTGACTGTCCACATTTTGTGGTGCCTTGTCCTACTTTGTGGTCACCCTGGGATAAGGTCAAGGGAGGGTGACCCCATGAACTACCACACTAGGTGACACTAACCCTATGACTCCACTGCTCATGTGTGTCAGTGTGCCTGCCCTGTGGCCCTCTCTTCCTGTGAGCAGTGGGGGGGGGTGATATTACACTAACTACAGTAGGTTACTGCACTACACTCTTACAGCGCTGCTATTCCACTTTTACTGCTGGTCTTGCTGCCTGCTGTTGCATTCTGGGATTTGGAGTTTAAACGGGGGGCGTTTAGACTCCTCAGTCAGAGAGTTGTTAGGCCTCGCTGGACTACAAACCCCAAAATGCAACAGGAGGCATTAAAGTGGAACAGCAGAGGGTAGTTATGTGGCTGCTGCTCTCCAAGGCCCTGGGGCAACCCACTCTGGGGCCACCTCTGTGAGAAGGAGAGGCCTATGCGACTGGGAAGCTGATAGGGAGCGAGGGAGGCGGCCCCGCAGGTGGCGCCATTTCGCCACCAGCCCCGAGGAGGAGGAGGAGAAGGAGGAGACAAAATGGCGTCGGGCTCCTCCTACACGACACCCGGCGCTTTGAGTGCGCATGCGCGAGCGCGGGAACCGGCGCTTGGGTTTGAGCGCAGACTGAACTATCTGGGCGCCTCTTTCTTTGCTCAGGTAGGCGGCTGGGCGGGAAGGGAAGGGAGGGAGAGGGGAGGCAAGCAGCGATGGGGGAATCCGCCTTCTCCAGAGGGAGGATGGGGAGGGGAGTAGCCCTTGGGTTTGCTTTGTGTGCCTTGCAAGCCGTTCCCTACTTATGCCCCCCCTCAGTCACACTCTCTCAGCCTCAGGAAGGCACCCACTGGGAGACTTGGAGAGTCAGCCCCTCTCAGCCCCAGAGGAAGCCAAAGGCAAGCCTCCTCTGAAGAAAAATCCCATGATAGAGTCATCGTGGGGTCTTCTTGGCATCTGTCTTCCTCTCAGGCTGAGAGAGTGTGACTGAGATGGTGGCCATAGGGTCATCATGGGGTTTTCTTCTTTCTTTAGCAGGTATTGCCTTTGCCTTCCTCTGAGGCTGAGAGAGTGTGACTCTCAAGGTCACCCAGTGGGTTTACATGGCCAAGCCAGGGTTTGAACCCTGGTTCCCCAGAGTTGTAGTCCAACACTTAAACCACTACACCACACTGTCTCTCACTAACTCATGGTGTGTGTGCATGTGTTTGTTGCGCACCTTCAAGTCATTTCTGACTTGTGGCAACCCTAAGGCAACCTTATCATGGGGTTTTCTTGGCAAGATTGGTTCAGACGAGGTTTGTCACTGCTTTGCCCTGAAGCTGAGAGAGTGTGACTTTTGCTCAAGGTCACCCAGTGAGTTTCATGGCCCAGCGGGATTCGAACCCTGGACCCATGGTCCAACACACAGTCCACTGCACCATGCTGGTCTGGAAAATCAACATGCAAAGGGACCCTTGAGACTAAGGTCCAAAACACACTGCAGAAATAATCCAGTCTGAGATTGCCTTAACTGCCCTGGCACAATGCTAGGGAATTCTGGGAACTGTAGTTTTCTGATACACGTATCCTTCTCTGACAGAGAGCTCATGTGCCACAATAGACTACAGTTCCCAGGATTCCCTAGCCCAGAGCCACAGCAGTTAAAGCAGTGTCAAACTGGATTATTTCTGCTGTTTGGGACCTAAATGATAGAGAGATGTTGGTAGCAGCAGCTTTCATATGCCTCTTTCCTCAAATGCATGTTTAAACAGTTTAGTTAGTTACTACTAGAAACATTATACATCTTTGCTAACAGAATTCAAAGACATTAGTCTGGAAAATCAGCATGCAAAGGGATATTGCAGCATTTTTGAGAGTTCCTGAAAGGTTTGGATCCAAATGCATCTGAGGGAGGAGGCTCAAGTCTGCAAAGGCTCATGCTAACAACTTCTGCAAGATCCCTTGGCAGACTAATTTCTCAGCAGTGCTTTCTTCTTCATCCTCTGTCTAGCTGAAAGTTTGTAAGCAGGACCTTCATTGGGAGGATATCCAAGTGGGGCTGGAGAAACACAGACTTTTGGTGTCAGCTTGCAGCAGCATGTCTGCAGTAAACTATTCAATAAGCGTTTGAGCTGGGACAAAAATAGGATTCTTCTTAGCTGATCCTACTGCAGCTGTGTGTGCATAACTACAATAGGCACGTTAAACAGCAGCTAACTCCAGTGAGCATGTATGAACATCAAAACAGAGGAAGGGGGCAAACAGGTAAGCTGTCATCACCAGCTTCTAGCAGGTTAAAAAAACATAGATAACTTCAGTTAAAATGATAAGAATAGTGGAGACTAGTAAAAGAAAATTTCACCCCCTCGATGCTCTAGAAAGTTCAGATGTTTTGTTACTTATGAAAGGCTTACCAGATCTGGTTCCGTGTCATATACATATATTGTTAGTGTTGAAGAAGTTTGCCGAAGTATTGAACTTTTCTTTTTTCCCCTGTGATATAGGAACCTATCTCTATTCTTTCAATGTTTTTTTCTGCCTTTGGTACCAAATTTTTCATTAAACAAGTAAATGTCCAGGAAATTATTTATTTCGCTAACTGAGGTATACCTGTAATTGGGAAGAATCTGGAATGACAAAATGAAAAGCAACATGTACTTTAAAATTTATATTTGCTTTATAAAGGATGAAAGTAATCACTTGTGAAATTGCATGGCACAATAAAGAGCCAGTCTACAGCTTAGACTTCCAACATGGAACTGATGGGGAAATCAATAGATTGGCCTCCGCTGGAGTGGACACTACTGTTTGTGTGAGTTTTCTTTGCAGTGTTATACTGTGGATTATCTAATGTTATTCGGTTCATGCCAATTATTGTGATAACCATTAGCAGAATTAGGGATATGTGTTTCATAGCATTCAGGATGACAAGGTTTTGAGATGTTCTATGACTGCCATCTTTTATAAATAGATATGGAAGGTAGAAAAAGGACCAGATGGAAAAGCAATTGTGGAATTCTTGTCCAATTTAGCTCGCCATACCAAAGCTGTGAATGTTGTGCGTTTTGCTCCGAATGGTGAGATTCTAGCATCTGGTGGAGATGGTAAGTGTATATTTAAATTTGCATACAAGTCAATTGATTATATATTGATTTTGTGAGAAAAGAAGCTGACATACTATATATATATATATAAATAAAATGCACAGATATAGGATGGGTGACACCTGGCTGAATGAAACTACGTGTGAAAGGGATCTAGGAGTCCAAGTAGACCACAAGTTGAACATGAGTGAACAGTGTGTTGCGGCAGCTAAAAAGGCCAATGCTATTTTAGGCTGCATCAATAGAAGTATAGTGTCTAGATCAAGAGAAGTAATAGTGCCACTGTATTCTGCTCTGGTCAGGCCCCACCTAGAATATTGTGTCCAGTTCTGGGCGCCACAATTCAGAACGGACATTGAGAAACGAGCGTGTCCAAAGGAGGGCGACAAAAAATGGTGAAAGGTCTGGAAACCATGCCCTATGAGGAACGACTTAGGGAGCTGGGGATGTTTAGCCTGGAGAAAAGAAGGTTAAGAGGTGATATGATCACCCTGTTTAAATATTTGAAGGGATGTCATATTGAAGAGGGAGCAAGCTTGTTTTCTGCTGCTCCAGAGAACAGGACCCGGAACAATGGATGCAAGCTGCAGGAAAAGAGATTCCACCTGAACATTAGGAGGAACTTCCTGACAGTTAGGGCTGTTCGACCATGGAATGCACTCCCTTGGAGGGTGATAGAGTCTCCTTCCTTGGAGGTCTTTAAACAGAGGATGGATGGCCATCTGTCAGGGATGCTTTGATTTGGATTTCCTGCATGGCAGGGGGTTGGACTGGATGGCCCTAGTGGTCTCTTCCAATTCTATGATTCTATATGTGTTTGCGTTCATTCACAAAGGACCATGAGCATTTTAACAATATTTCATCCAACTTATCAAAACCAACATTAGCAGGCGAGAACTTTTAAAGCATTCACTTAACATTCAGAGACATAGCTATGTTAGTCTAGAATATCAGTATACAAAAATGTATTTTAGCACAGGTAGTGTTAAAGGTGCTACAAGATCCATTTGCATATTCACATAGGAGTGACAGTAGATACTATTCACTATTTAAGAAAAGTAAGAATATTTTTAAAATATGAGAAATGATGGCCTAAATTAAATGTTAGCCCTGCGTAAGCAAATGAGTCTTGCTAATCACAATTCATAGAATCATAGAGTTGGAAGAGACCGCAAGGGCCATCCAGTCCAACCCATTCTGCCATGCAGGAACTCACAATCAAAGCATCCCTGACAAATTAAAGACCTCCAAAGAAGGAGACTCCACCACACTCCAAGGAAGTGTGTTCCACTGTCTAACAGCTCTTATTGTAGTTACTTACCAGTTCCTCCTAAAGTTGAGGTCGAATCTCTTTTACTGTAGCTTGCATCCATTGTTCCAGGTCTTGTTCTCTGGAGCAGCAGAAAACAAGCTTGCTCCATCCTCACAATATGACATCCCTTCAAATATTTAAACAAGGCTATCATATCACCTCTTAACCATCTCTTCTCAAGACTAAACATACCCAGCTCCCTAACTCTCTCCTCATAGGGCATGGTTTCTAGACCCTTCACCATTTTTGTCGCCCTCCTTTGGACACGCTCCAGTTTCTCAACATCCTTTTTGAATTGTGGTGCCCAGAACTAGACACAGCATTCTAGGTGAGGCCTGAGCAAAGCAGAATAGAGTGGCACTATTACTTCCCTTGACCTAAACACTATACTTCTATTGATGCAGCCTGGAATTGCATTGGCCTTATTAGCTGCTGCATCACACGGTTGACTCATGTTCAACTTGGTCTACTAAGACTCCTAGATCCCTTTCATACATAGTCTCATTCAGCCAGGTGTCCCACATGCTATAGGTATGCATTTCCATATACAGTATATATTTTTTGCAGTACTTTACATTTCACTGTGTTGAAATTCATTTTGTTATCTTTGGCCCAGCTTTCTAATCTGTTAAGGTCATTTTGATTTGCCCTCTGGGGTATTAGCTTTTCCTCTTAATTTGGTGTCATCTGCAAATTTGATAGGCATACCCCCTATTCTTTCAATTAACCTAGGTCTGTTGATTTCATTGAGTAGTTATGATTAATATTCAGTGTAGGCCTTTGTTTTAATTAACATATAGGAGTTACAGAATCAGGCAGTTATTTGTAAAACAAAATATATTTAACAGTTTGATTTCAAAATATTTAAAACCTGTCAAATGTATGGTTTAATTTGTCTCATTAGTTCAAATAAGTGTTGTATTTTCATTTTGTTTATTTTGTTTGTTTGCTTATTATCTCCTGACTTGAACATTTGAGGTGTGCATATTTCTATATACAGTATTTAGAAACTTAAAGCCTACTACATTTTTTATAAAATAAGCATGATTTATGTTTAATTTAAAAAGCTTCTTTTAAAAACTATTCTATATTCTACTAGGTTGTTTTCTTTTATAAAATTCCCTTTTTAATTAAAAGGCCACAGCTCTTGACCTTAAGACTAATCATTTAAGTAATTATGCATTTTTTATTTCTAAAGTTAAAGGGGAAAAAAGATTTAGCCTTTTTGTTCCACTAGATATACGTTGACTATAATAGTATATATGTGTTTTCTTACTATCTATATATGTTATCTACTTACAGTATATGATTATATAGTCTTACATGATTTCTATTCTAACTTGTTATTAAACCTTATGTGTTTTATTCTCTCACATTTTAACGCAATTCGGAGTTACCAAAGACTCATAATCATTACCTTAATAATAACAATTTAAATAGTTAAATTTAACTGAAACAATAACATATCTTATGTATTCTTGTATTTACTTTAACTTCCATGTTTAGATGCCAATGCCATTATAGGTTTTCTCCTCCATGGAAAGAATAATATGATAAACCTCAGGCTATACACATAAAGATCCAAAGACATGCAGAGTATTCTACTCATAAGATTTCACTTTCATTTTTACTGCTTGCCCCACTGTCCTCACACTTAACTTCTTCTGCAAGCGTCACTCAACAATCTGTTCATTGAATATTTTGAAGTTTAATACTTAATATGTAAGGGGTTGATTCTGTGTATTTGCAAAACAATGGGATTGGGATCTCTGCAGATACAAATTCACAGTTTTGAGAACTGTCAAGTTACCTTTGGAAGAGCATGAAACTGTGAATGGATTAATGGAATTCATTTACCCAATTTTTTAAACATTGCATGAATAAACATTTCCCCTCAAAAAGCATTTAATTTTAAAAATCTGATTTAAATGTTAAAAATCCATTTTTAAAACAAACATTGATTTTTTTTTTAATCCACCCTGGTTTGATGATCAACAACCAAATTGCTTGATCAGCAATACAAGGACATCCAATTACAAAAGTTACACTCCATGTTTTTAGGTCTCTTGCAAATTTTAAAGTTTTTTTGTGTTGTGCAGTCCAATTTTCTCCCTGTCTGTTCAGAGGTAAATGCTATTGAGCAGTGGGATGTGCCCGCAGCTAAAGTGCGTAGGGTTAGCCTAGCTCCATTATTTGTGGCTAATGGCTGGAATATTCTGAGATAGTTGAAAGCCAGAGTAGTATAGTGGTTTGAGAATTGGACTATCATGCTGAACACCAGGTCAAAATCCCCACTTGGCCATGGAAACCTACAGTGTGACCTTGACCAAGTCATGCTCTGCCAGCTTCAGTGGCAAAGGCAAACCCACTCTGAAAAAAAATATTGCCAAGAAAACTCTGTGATAGTTCAACTCAGGCTTGCATCTTTCTGAGGTCGCTAAAATGAGTACCCAGCTTGTTGGGGGCAATTAGCTTACAGTTGTAAACCACTTAGAGACTGCTTAGTGCGGTATGAAGCGGTATATAAATGAAGCTGCTATTGCTATCAGTCAGAAATGATGTGCAGATATACAACTAGCAAGATGATGAAGTGGAATATGTTCATTGCAAAGAAAAAAAGTATTATCTCTGAAATTATTTTTTATAGATGCTGCAATTTTGTTGTGGAAGCTGAATGATAACAAAGAGTCAGAGCCAAATCCCTTTCAGGATGATGATGATAATCAGCTGAACAAAGAAAACTGGACTGTATTTAAAACCCTAAGGTAAATTTTCTTTGTTTTTAGTGAAATTTCAGTAAAAATCACGTCTCAAAATCTTTTAATTTTATTTTAACTGTAAGCGATTAAGTAGAAATATGTGGTTTAACTGCAAGACTTGCTTAGCTGTTGGAACCATAATCAACAGCAAAACATTCTAGATCTGGGATGTCACTTTCCAGTGCAGAAAAGCAACCTATTTCTACATATCCAGCCCTCCGAGTCCTACAGTCCTTCAGATTCAAGATGAATGAGAAGTAGTGACATTTTTAAATAAAAATTTTAAGAACAGAATAGAAAATTCAAAAGAGACGGGCAAGAATTATAAGGTTTATGAATGTGGCTGTGATAAATACGTTAATATAAATTTACAAAATGTCCAAAATACATTTGCTTAAAGCTGACATCTGTAAAGTTCATGTTTAGGTGTAACTAGAGCATCATTCTGACCACTGAAAGATGAATATTTAATGCTCATCTTTCTACCTTGGAGTATATGTCTTTTAGCAACAGTAAAAGACCACACTGACCCTCGGTGAAGTTCCAAATCTCAGGGGTATAATTTTTAAATAATGTGATTCTACAGGGATATAATTTCCAACAAACATTTGTAAAGATTACAGTTTCTCTGAGGATATAATTAATATAACAACTGCTGGTAAGAAGGCTGTCTGTCTTATGTCATTGCCTTTTTCATTTTCTGGATTACAGAGGTCACTTAGAAGATGTGTATGATATTTGTTGGACTCCTGATGGAAATTATATGGCCTCTGCATCAGTGGACAACACAGCTATAATGTGGGATGTCAATAAAGGTAATTGCTAAAGTTCTGGAGTTGCAGACTTTCCCTTGAAGAATTTACACAACCTTCTTTTCAGTCCCTCCCTCATAAACTAGTCACCATTCTGAATCTCAGAGTCCCCTTAAAACAATCCACTCTTCCCAGACATTCATACATAATATCACTGAAATAAACAAGTTTGAATAGTTGGTTGGTTGGTTTTTGATGGTTGCAAGATGTCAGGGAGAAATGTTAAAACATATTGCTGAGGTGAATTGGACTTTCCTTTTTTCTTTCTGCACAGTTATAGCATGCTCATTTGGTGTGGACAGAAAAGACTGAGACAAACACTGAGAAAGAGTATAACATCAGGTGTCTGGAGAAATCAGTTACAACTGTTCTACAGACAGAACAGCTGCTGGGTAGCACTTAAAGCCTTTGGTCTGGAAGCACCCTCAGTTTCCAAGGACATTAATAATAAATAGGATTTCTGTACTGATCAGCTAGCTGGAATTCCTCTCTAAAATGACACAAAAGTACAATTTAAGATAGAAAATAAAATAAAGCACCTCAGCCCAACTTTAAAACTTGGTGTATGAAATACTAGTTTCTGTTGTCTAGGAAATATACAACTTTACTCTGATTTTATCTGTGAGAATCTTTCTAAAATCTCATTACTGACAGCTCTGAATAAATTAATGATTGTTTTGAACAAATCGAGTTGTTTCATAGGCTGCTTATTTTTTAAGGTGGAAAATTGTATGTTTATTTTAGACTTGTAAAAATGAATGAGAAAGAAACTGTGAAGTACTGGTTACAATTAAAACATTTTGGCTTTTTTGTCATTTTGAAAGGCAATCTGCTCTTTTTATTCCTAGGGCAAAAGGTTTCCATTTTTAATGAGCACAAAAGTTATGTGCAAGGAGTAACATGGGACCCTGTAGGGCAGTATATTGCAACTCTTAGTTGTGATAGGTGAGTTACTGCTCCTTTAAAAATGAGATAATCCATTTAACTATTTTGCTTTTGTATTATGTTTTGGAATATTAAAAATGCTTTTTTTCTCCCTTCAAAAATGGAAGGCACTGAAACATGTTACAGTGCAATTGATAAATCTACTCAAGTAAATTCCATTGAGGTCAGTGGGAATAATTCCTAGGTATAGAATTACAGCCTTAAGCACCTATTTGTTTAAACACTGCTTCATAGCAGTTTTCCCAGACAAAATGCTATGAATTATACCATTCAGGCCACTGCTATTTTACTTCTTTACTGCTATCCTATACCTTTTAATATTTTGCCAGCATATTTTTCAAATAAGATCTCTTTTAAAAAATTCAAATAAGTAAAGGGAGTTTGACATTCATTGTAATTAACTTTTCCTTTTGTAGAGTACTGAGAGTATATAACACACAGACCAAGCGAGTAGCATTTAATGTTACCAAAATGCCATCAGGCGGAGGAACTGAAGGAGAGGTAAGAAATTTTTGGGGTTTGTTAACAAACAAAAATTTCTGATGGGAGAACCTTTGTGGAGGGAGGGGATTGGATATCATAATTCTGAAGTTATTGTCAAGGGCGGGTTATACACCGCCAAAAAATATGTATTGAATACGTATTAGGGTTAGGAAGGGGTGGTGCTTCCGCACCCCCGTAACCCTAATGCATATTCAATACGTACAATATGGCGGCGACCGTTCCACACGGCCGCCACCATATTGACGTAACGGACGCTCTGCATCCGCACGTGGAGCACCGGAAGTGACGCCGCGAGTGCACCCTTTGGCACTTGTGGCGCCTCTTCTGGGGCCCGAGAAGGAGCGTGATTTCCGCGCTCCTTCCTCTGAGCATCCAGGAGCCCCGCGGTGTGGCAGCTGCGGCTCCCGGACGCCGCAAGCAGCGGCGGTGGGACAGCGCTGCTTCTCGGCGGTATATAACCCACCAATATGTACATGCTTGTGGATCAGAAGTGAGGAATGGTTGGCCTTCGAGATGTTTTGGAATACATCTCCCATGATCACTAAGTATTCCCTGTGCTGGCTGGCTCTTCTGGGATTTAAAGCTGCTATGATCTTCAACAACAGAGCTGCTGCCCATGCTAGGGCCTAAACATTTCCTTTTGGGAGTGATGGAGAGGCAAACTTTCTCTGTAGCTGCAGCCACCTTGTGGAATTAGCTCCATGCATGAATTCCTTGGAGATGTCTTTGTGGATTGTACGAAAGGGGTATAAAGTTGTAAACCACTTCAGCATTTTATTGAATTGAGAGGTGATATTTCTAATGAATAAACACATAATTTCAAAATATCTAGAGGACCCCTGATCAATCATTTTCATTGTTTAAACCTTAAGAAAATCCTGGTATCAGCTGGATGCCATGAGCCAACACACATGTGTGAGCATGCATGCATGCACCAATATGAACATTCTTTGTGTATGCACATACATACAGTACATAATCTTTCCACTTCTCCACACACACACTCTTTCCAAGTTGCACAATGAAATAAATAAGAATACTATAGAAAATGCTCTGATCTTTCAAATGAGTGGCTCCTCAAATGTTAAATTTGTTTGTTTGTTTGTTGTATTTATACCCACCCTGCTCTTCAGCCACAGAAGCTCTCAGAGCAGCTTACAGATAGTTCATTAGACAGTTCCCTGCCCTCAGGCTTACAATCTAAAAAGATATGACACAAAAGGAGAAGGGAATGGCAGAGAGGAAAGGGAATAATTCCAGCAGTTCTCCTCTCCTCTCCCTCTGAGGCCTGGACCACAGCAGATAAACTGGAAGGAGAAACTTCTTACTCTGGCTAGGCCTGATGGAGCTGGGCCTGCCTTTGCTCCCTCTGAGGCTGGGTAATGTCATATGGCATGGAGGGAGGGCCTTCCTTTTACTCTGCTCCTACTCTGATGGAGCTGGGCCTGCCTTTCATTCCCTCTGAGGCTGGATGATAAGTGGATTTTTCTGAATTGTTGCCAAATCCTTTAGGTGAAAAGTTATAGAATGTTTCATGATGACAGCATGAAATCATTTTTCCGGAGACTGACTTTTACTCCTGATGGCTCTCTGCTTCTTGCTCCTGGTATGTGTAGAAATTTTAATTCCTTTATACAGATCTGCAGTGGAAAATGGTACAAACTGCACATATCTTTATGTAGAGAGATATTGTAGCACTTTTGAGACTAACAAAGAAAGAAAGAAGCATTTGGAAGAGGGAGTAGACTTAAGTCTACAAAAACTCATGCTGCCAACTTCTTTCTTTCAGTTAGTCTCAAAGGTGCGACAAGATCTCTCTACATATTGATTCCACAGACTAACACAGCTATATCTTTGAATTCTGCACATATCTGTGTTAGCATTTGTTGCCAAATGCATTCCTACCTTTACCCGCTTCTTTTATGTGTTGTTGTACAAATATAAAGATTAATCAAACAATTTGCAACCAAAGTATTTCTGCCTTGATAATATTGTGAATAAAGTGCCTTAAAATTAAGCACAAAACACATGAATAAAACTTCTTTTTCAAAGAAGTTAAATTTGCGAATCCTTGGAAATCCAGATTATTTATTCATGTTTCATTGGATTCTATTAATTTTAGTTATACATTTGTTGGTTTGTTATATAAAATGAAACAGCTAGAAATAATTAAATCTAGTGTCATTCTTAAACACTTGGGGCTAGCCATTTTTGTAATTTGTGCTACTAACCTACTGCTTGACTTCCTCATCTCCATTTAATGTGTGTTGGAATAGGG
This sequence comes from Sceloporus undulatus, assembly GCF_019175285.1. Lineage (NCBI taxonomy): Eukaryota > Metazoa > Chordata > Lepidosauria > Squamata > Phrynosomatidae > Sceloporus > Sceloporus undulatus. The sequence continues at coordinate 67,790,784 of NC_056524.1, forward strand.
ATGCCATTTCTTTTAAATCATTTCAGCAGAACAGATATGATTTAAACCTTCCCACATTAGTTTTGTTCTTTTCCTCAGTGCCCAAGGTTTGGCTGTTATGCCTTAGAGATATTTGACTCCAATTTAGTCTATCTTAATTTGTATTCTTATAGTTCTTTTAGTGATTTCCTTCACATTAGAAATGCATGCTCAATGTAACAGAAGAACTGTGTGAAATGTTCAGTATATTCTAGGAACTTCAGGAAAATATCTTACATTCATGTATAGCCACAATAAAAATACACAAATGATTACGAATTGGTAATATGCATTAAACATCTGGCATTGTCCACTATTGGGCCCCTCACTACATTCCTTGGGGGTAAAAATCACACTGAGTTGTTGGAAACCTGAAGTCACAATCCAAGAGAACCTGAGGTTTTTGCTATATATAAGACTTTGGGGAGCTTTTAATTAAGCAACAGGCTGAAGAATTATGAGCAAATCTAACATTTTGGCACTTTAACTTTTTCAGCAGGTTGTGTGGAATCAGGAGAAAATGTAACAAACACTACTTATGTGTTTTCCAGAACAAATCTAAAAAGGTATAGACTTGTTACAGATGTATGTGCTTATAATTTAAAGGCATATTCCAACTGCTATTTAACTAAAAGATTACTGTTTTTTATTAGGCCTATCGCTCATTTACCTTGCCCTGGGAAGGCAACTTTAGCCGTTCGTTGTTGCCCAGTCTACTTTGAGCTGAAACATGTAGTTAACAAAGGTATTGTAAAACCTTGGGAAAGTATATTGCATTTTAAAAGTATGTTAAATTTATGTCAGAGGATATGCTGTTTTATGTCTTTAGTCTTTTTGTGATTATTTGAGGTATAGTGCTATATCACTAATGTCAAATTGTTACTTCATATGCCCTCTAATTCTATCTTTATATGCCTCTGGTATTTCAGTACAGTTTAGCATTAAAGTACTATTTTAAGCATTGTTCTCTGACCTGTAGCAACTCACACTGAAGACTGTTGTTGTTGTGTGTCTTCAAGTCGTTTCTAATTTTTGTGTGTCTTCAAGTCATTTTCAACTTATAGTAACCCTAAACTGAACCTATCACAATGTTTTCTTGGCAAGACTTGTTCAGAGAATGTTTGCCTTTATCTTCCTCTGAAGCTGAGATCATGTGACTTTCCCAAGGCCATCCAGTGAGTTTCCATGGCCCAAGCAGGAATTCGTACCCTGGTCTCCACTTGTAGTCCAGTGTTTAGACCACTCCACCATGCTGGATCTCATACACTGAAGATACTGTACCTTTCATAAATATGGCAGATATGCAAGTTTAATATTTTGATGAAGAAACTTGTATAAACTACATTAATTTGAAAAAAAACTAGGCAAATGTGCTCCTTCCTAATGAATACCATATACTCTGGGAGAAAGAATCTTTCTAAAATTGTTTATCATGGTAACATATATTCTTAACCTTAAATAAGGTTAACGTTAAATAAACCTTAAATAAATAAACCTTAATTCTTAAATAAGTACCTCATTTGAAAGTATGCAGTACTTTCAAAAAATTAAATCCAGAACTTTCATAGACTGTAAGTCACTTCAACATACAGGTTGAGTCTCCTTTATCCAGAATTCTGAAATCCAAAATATTCCAAAATCTAAAACTTTGGGTGATTGACATAGTGACACCTTTGCTTTCTGATGGTTACACAAACTACACAAACTTAGTTTCATGCACGAAACTATTAAAAATATTCAATAAAAATACCTTTGGCCATGTGCAAAAGTTGCTATATGAAACATAAATGAATTTTGTGTTTAGACTTGCATTCCATCTCCAAGATAGCTCATTATGTATGTATATTTATGTATGCATATGTATGTATGTATGTATGCAAATACAGATATTCCAAAAACTGAAATCCAAAACACCTTTGGTCCTAAGGATTTTGGATAAGGCAGACTCAACCAGTAATTCACTTTATCTGAGCATAAACATTACAAAGTTAAATTTTAAAAATGAGTAAAAGGTATGAACACTTCCAAAAAAACTATCTTGAACTTGTTACATTTATATCCATATTTTATCCAAGTCACTCAAGGCCACATACATAGTTGTCCTCCATATTTTTAATCTCACAAAATACCTGATATGGTAGGTTAAAAGATAGTGACTGGCCCAAGGTCACCCAGAGAAAGTCATGGCAGATTGGGGCTCTTAAATTCACCTCATGCCAGGAATTGGGAAAGTTAGTTCCAGTGTTTTGCTGCCATAAAGCCTTCCAGGAAACCCCCAAAGCTAGTCTTCTAATCTAGTTGGATCTAGGGAAGATTTTTTCAGTAGTGGCCTTACCACAGCCTCTTTTAGACAAGCTGGGAACCTGCCTTGCTGTAGTGAGACATTCACCACTTCCCTTACCCAACTGTCCAGTCACTCTCTGGCTTCTTTCAACAGCCAAGATGGGCGTGGGTCCAGTATGCACATGATGACTCTCACCTCTCCAAGGATTGTATCCATGTCCTCGGGTTGCACAAATTGAAACATATCCAATAACACTGGACAAGCAGGGGCCAAGATTTCTCCCGAAAACTATATATTGCATTCTGAAAGTCCAGGAAACTTTGATACTAAAAGCTCCACTTGTTCTTTAAATGTGTGGTCCTATACATATTATGCTACTTTGCTAGGATTTTTTTCTGATCTGCTTTTTTCCTTCAGTGGGAATATATTGGATGTACTGCTGTATACATGTGGAAAGCACCATTAGATTTTAATCCTCTTATGGGTTTTTAACTGATCTTGTGGCAGTGGAGTGTTCTCAGCTTTTTCTTTTTAAGTAGCATTCAGAACAAGTCCTCACATATTTAACCATATTCTGAATTGCTGAAGTGAGACAATAGTGTTGTAGAAGTCTAAATAAGAAATGTTCAGGGTTTTTAATATGATAACTTTTTGGTTGTAGAGGAAGCTTCCCAGAAGACTGGCCTAATAAATCTTCCCTATCGTTTGGTATTTGCTGTTGCTTCAGAAGATTCTGTGCTTTTCTATGATACACAGCAATCCTTTCCTTTTGGTTATGTGTCTAATATACATTACCATACTCTGAGTGACATTTCATGGTAGGTAATTCATAACCTCTGATAGCTTGTAACAACAGGCTGCAGTATCTTTGATATAATGACAAAAATACATAGTAAAAATCCTTCTGACTATCTTAGGTTAGCATTTTGAGCACTGTAAATTATGTTGTAAAGAGGAGCAACAAATGTGGAATCTAATTTCAGAATCTGTCAGAGTATTGACTTAATACTGACAAGGCAGAATGTATCCTGTAAAAGAAAAATCATATTTTTACACTGAACTTTTTGTGCAAAGTAAGCAGAGGATGAACTTGGGTTTTGGTGTTGCTGCAAGCCTTTTGTTTTGCATTATTTTGGACAATGGTATTAAAATAATATTTATTATTGCTCTGAAAACTATCCTTTATTCAGCAGGTAAATCAATCTAACAGGAGCAATAGAAAATGGCTTTCTATACAAACATAGGATTTCAGACTGCCTTTTTGTGTTTGGGGAATTCTCAGTGTTTCTATTCACTTAGAAATATGGTTTGTGTACCACTTGTAATAATCTTATAATTATTTTAAACTTGTCATTGCTAAATCAGGAAACTTTGTTTTATATATTTTATTCCCATCGTCCTGTTGAAAGGATTTCAGTACATTTAAAAAGTCTGCTGAAAGTGGTGGTAAATCTAAATCAAAACTGGTCATTTTCAGCAAAATAAATATAGCCCACAATGAAACTCCCTTTCTCTATTTAAAATAACTAATTAGGTTCAATGACGTTTAAAGAATGTTTTCATTTTTTTATTAATGAAAAATAACTGAAGGAATTAAATTGTTTTATTTCCACAAATGAACATTAGGTCCAGTGATGGCTCTTTCCTTGCTATTTCTTCTACGGATGGATATTGTTCTTTTGTGACTTTTGAAAAAGAAGAACTTGGAATACCACTGAAAGAGAAGCCAGTTATAAGTGTCAGGACCCCTAACACAGCAGAGAAGAAAGTGAAAAAGGGTCTGTCTCCCAGTGTTGTCTCCCCACCTCCCAAAGCAATGGATAGCACTCCTCCTAGTAGGGCTGCGGACTCTAACAGCCCAGCTGTGCCATGCAAGACTTCAGTGAACAATAGAGACTTACCCTCAACACCCGTTATAGTTAGAAATGACACCGTGTCTTCTCCAGAAAAGAAAAAGCCCAATCCCCCATCAAGCCATAGTTCAAAAATAAGCCAACCTAGGAGGATTACACTTAATACCATACAGACATGGAGTAAGACACCAAGGTAAGCATAATATTAATTTCCAGAAAGCAAATGAACAGATTTCTTTGATGCTAGGTTATAATATCTGAAATCAAGGGGAGGAAGTGCAAAAATGAAGAGCCAAGGGAGGAATAACAACAGACATGGCGTTGAGGAAAATGGGGCTAGAGAAACCTAGACATGTTTGTGGAAGAGAGGTGATTTCCAAAGTAATTTTTCGGTATTGTATTTTATTTATTTTTATTTAGGAGAGTTGCTTTGATTCCTCTAAAGGCAGATAGTTTGGACTCAGCTCCCTTGAATCCAGTCTCTTCAGCATCTTCCACAGAAATAGTCCAACATGGTAAAACAACTTGCTGTTGATAACCTATTAAGTCTCAACTTAAGTCTCATATTCTTAAATGCTTTTGCCTCCATTATGTTCTGATTCTGCCTGACCCTTTGGTCCTGGTTGCATTTTATTTTATTTTGTTTTAATCATTTTTATTAAACCTAAACACAATCACAAACACTTATAATACATTTTGTCGAAATTTGTGAAAATAAGTGTGGTACTTTTATTATGCTTTTCATGCATAGAGACAATCTAAAATACAATGAGGGGAAGTCAGTAGTATGTTTATGTTTTTGTTTAGTAAAGTTTGTTTTGTTATTGTTTGTATATGCTTGTTAAATATATAAACAACATCAACAAAACAAAATTTAATTAACAAAGACACTTCCTCGATTGCATTTTAGATTGTCTCTATGCATGAAAAGCACAATAAAAGTACCTCTTTTATTTTCACAAATTTTGGCAAAATGTATTAAATGGCTGTAAGAAAGTTCAAGGGAGAGTGGGGTTTGGGTTGCGTTGGGTTAGGTTGGGGTTCTCCCCCCCCCTTTTTTTTTGGCTATCCTTATATTTTCAAAATTCACACACATTTTGATTTGATTGTGTTCGATTTTATTTTCTTCCAATTTCAGAGAGACCGTCACCACCTGAGGACCCATTGCAAAATCCACCATCACCTAAGCGCCTTAGAACTGATGATGTTCCCATTTTTGACTTAATGGAAAATGAAAAGAAAGTATAAAATCACTGAAATGCTGGAGTACTATAGAAGCCTTGCCCACCACAGTACACTTGTGAAACACTTTGCCTGCAAGTTAATACATTTGCCAAAACAACATCTTAAATAGTTGTTGCTGTCCAGAGCCGTATCTGCATAAAGCACTGCTTTGTGGCAGGGAAGTTGTATTAACCTTTGTCCTTACATTCTAAGGAAAATGTCATATTTGAGAGTCTGCAGTGTATATGTGTGTCTTATTTCAAGAATTGGTTGACTAAGTTTCCATGGGTCTGTCTAGCAGAGCAAAGACTGCCTTTTGAAGAAAGAGAAACTTTCATGATTTAGCTAATTTGTGTCATGCAGTCCCACAGAGCTTTATAAAACTAATACATTCTCTCCCTTTCAGATTATTCATTTGGGCAGTGTTTACTTAATGTATTATTCATGTATTATTCAGAAATAAGAAAACCCAAGGCACCCTCACCTTTCAGTGGGTGATTAGTCTTTCAAAAACTTACTTGGTTCAGTGTCTGTACAGGTTCATTCTGTGTGGTGTAAACATGAATTCTCACACTTCCACTGATATGTATACTTCAATTTTTTAAAAAGATGTCATGGTGTTGAAATGGAGTTTTTAGCATTTACAAAAGTTTCTATGTTACTAAGAATAATGTGTACATGTAGTGTATAGAATAAAACGTTCAATATTCATACTGTTTTCTGTTTATATTTTCACTGGTGTTTCGTTTCAATCATTCTTTTATAATTCCCATGAATTCTGTTACTATCTAAAAGTAGGTGCTCAGAATAAGTTATGGATAGTGTTTCCTAGTGAAGAATTAGTTACATTTTCTCTGGGAAAATTCTTGAAGTGCTGCTATGGCAAACTGTATTGCAGTGGAAAGACAACAGTTTTGTAAGATTCCAAAGAGAAAACAATCAGTTCTGTCCATATTTATGTAGAATGTGTATATGTGCATGCATGCCTTCAAGTCACCTGTCAATTATGGTGTCCCCCCAAATTTTATAGGGTTTTCTAAGGCAAGGAATGCTCAGAGATGGTTTTTCCAGTTTCTCTGGAGTATAGCCTGCAGCACCTGACATTTGTTGGTGGTCTCCCATCCAATGCTAACCAGCACTGACCCTGTTTAGTTTCCAAGATCAGACAGATTCTGGTGCCTTTTGCATATTTAGGCCAGCTTTATGTAGCAGTAAATCACACCAAAGGACACGTCTTTCTGTAGAAAGCAACAATTATAGAAGCAAGCTAAGTTCTTTGGACAGCAAGTATCATGTAAGCTACTTGGAGCTGAATTTATGTGGCAGTTACTGCTCATGTGAAGAATTAAAGAATGGATCATAGGTATTGTTTCCATTCCATTCTCCAGCACTATGAAAGAAAAGCTACTTGGATGTTTGAGACATTGTTGTAAATACCTTGTTGAAACCACCTCCATGAAACTGATTTACTGTAATAGCGTAGCTTCATATGCTAGACTGAATGGATGATATAAGCTGATGTGGTGAGTTACATGTAATGAATCAACAAAGTTAATCTTCCGTTTAAATAATGGAGGAATGCAGGTAAAGATCCTTAGTTGTCCATCTTCGTCCTGGCGATACCTCATCTTCACCACTAGATGCCACAGCTCTTCATAGTTTCAGATTCTGTTGTAGGAGGCAGAATCTTCACCCTTGACATCCCCAGCACCTTCACAATGTGCTATCTCTGCCTTCTTGGCCTCTCGACCTTACATATAATTGATTGCTTTTTCCCAGGCTTGCTGTTCCTCTTCCCATTCTTATAGCTAATTGGGGCTGAGAGAAGGAGGAAGAGCCTATTCTTCACAAAGTCTCTGAATTTCAGTCAAGGACAGTAGCACATCTGGAGTGAGAGTGAAACGGGGAATGCCTAGTCCAGTCAGCCCCCAAGATCTCTGGGGCCAAGACTATCCAAATTCAGGATAGCCAACAGCCTTTCTATTAGAAAGAGTATAACCAACTAAGGTCCAAAACACTGCAGCAATAATCCAGTCTGAGACTGCCTTAACTGCTCTTGCTCAATGCTAGGGAATTCTGCGCACTGTAGTTTTGTGAGACGTTTAGCTTCTGTCAGAAAGCTCTGGTGCCACAAATAAACTACAATATCCAGGATTCCCTAGTACTGAGCCAGGGCTGTTAAAGCAGTCTCGAACTGGATTATTCCTGCAGTGTGTTTTGGACCAATGTTAACCTGAAATGTAAAGAATGGCGCTACCGCCCCCCAAAAAACAAAGTAGTTTTTAAAAACATGCCATCGAACAGTGCACAAATAATAATCTATAATGCCAATAGAAGACAATGAGTCTTCTTGTTCAAATCATGAGAACAATTAGATTTATCAGCTTTCCCCTCTTTTTGGTTTGATATACCAATGGCAACTTAAAACTGGATAATAAAGCATCAACGTTAAAAGATTTTTTGTGACGTGATCAAGAAATCAAAAGAAGAATTTGAAGGGCAGCTATGAAGGATCCTCACCTGTAAAGATATCTAATAGAACATGAACATCAGGATCATCCATACCATAGTATTTGTGATGTCTATGTCTGGATGTGAAAACTGGATAGTGAAAGAAGTTGACATGAAAAATAACTCATTTCAAATAATATACTGGGACAAGTTCTACAAATACCTTGGATTACAAAGGAAGGCAAAAAAATTTGAGGCCAAGCCAGAATGGCTAAACTGAGGCTATCTTACTCTGAACATGAGACAATATTAGTCTCTGGGAAAGGTTAAAGTACTAGGTGTAGTAGGAAAAGAAGACCATATTACAAATGGAACAGCTCAAGGTCTTTCATTTATAGCATTGCAATAAGTTGAAGGCTGATGGAACATAACAAGAAATACTGATGTCAATTGTTGAGTAGAAAATGGATTAGCACAGGGATGGAAATGATGCTGGACTGTAGCTCCCAGCATTCCTCTCTACTGGCTGCCAGCTAAGACAGCTAGGACTTTCAGTCCAACATCACGGGGCAGAGAGAAGGGGCAATTGCTAAAAATCATGCCTTCCTATTCTGCTGAGAGAAGTGTGCCAACAGAATATGCCTTCTAAGGCTTCTGTCACACTGCAGAAATAATGCAGTTTGACTGCTTTAACTGCCATGGCCCCATTCTATGGAATCCTGGGATTTGTAGTTTGTTGTGGCATCAGTTCTCTGACAGCGAAGGCTACATATCTCAAATGTGTAAGTCTCAGCATTCCATAACATTGAGCCATGGCAGTTAAAGCAGCGTCAAACTGCAGAATCAATTTATCTCAAATAATAAAATTAATGGTAAATCCTGTACTAGAAGCATATGTAGCTCTGTAGTTAGTCTCTAAAAATACAGTACATAATTCTTGCCTCTAACTTACACTGACAATCTCCTATGCAAATGAAAAAACAAGATGATTATTTCTCACAGATGAGTATTTACAAACAGGTACAGTTGATCCTCCATATCCACAGGTTCTTTACCCACAGATTCAACAATCCATGGCTTTAAAATATTTTTAAAAATGCATTCCAAAAAGCAAAGGTTGATTTTTATATAAGGGATACTATTTTACCATGCCATTATATTTAATGGGACCTGAGCATTCACAGATTGTATTATCTGCAGGGGTCCTGCAACCAACCCACAGCAGATACCAAGGGGCCCATTTTATTTCATCATCACATGATTAAAAGAAAATGGATTGCTTTTATTTTGCCCAGTTTTTCATATTTCTTTCCCTCTATATTTTCATGAGGCTGTGACTGGGAGAAGGCAGAGTAAAAGAGAAATGAGCAATGTTAGAAAAGAGAAAATGATATCCATTGTGTGGATTCATGTTGTTTACCAATGATTCTCAAACTTGGTCTTCTAGATATTTTGGACTTCAATACCCAGAAGTCCCAATCAACTTAGCCAGTGCGGAGGCATTATGGCAGTTATGATCATGAACACCTGGAGCACCAAAATCAGAAAATTACTGGTGTATGCCAGTAATGCAGTTGCCATATGGATGGTGATTATTATCTTCACAATATTGTTGAAATGTAACATCTATCAGCCCTAGCCAGCATAGTTAATGCTGAGACATCATGGGAGCTGCAAGATAAAAAATATCTGGAAGGCTACATTTCCTGATCATTGCTATATATTAATACTCCTCAAACTATATTGGATGCTACTGATTGGAAAGAGCTTACGTATGGGAATATTTTAAGATTATCTCTTGGAAGTTTTCTTTTCAAAGGCCTACGATAAGAATGAAACAAACGCTATAAACACAGTATTTATTTGGTTTAGGAATTATATGATGTACCAAAGGAAACATGATATAAATCAGCCCTTTTCTGTAATAGAAAAACAGTTTACAAGAGACTGATGGGACTTGTGAAAATACCTGGTTTATATATAGTGGATGATCCATTGCTACAGGGATGTAGTGTTTCATATTAGTGATCAATAAGCAAAGCTACTTCTCTATCTTAAGACTTCATTGGGAAACACTCATACCTCAGCATTACTGGATGCAAAGTTGCACAGTGTGTTCTTGAAATGAAAGCTTTAATATAATCATTCTTGCCAGTTAACCTTTCACACCACTAAGTGCCTTTTCTAAGTGTCTTTCTTAGTCACTTATTTCCATTAGCTTTCCCATAAGTCCATTAGGACTTGCACAATCCCATCTTAAAGCATAACTGCTGAAAAGGTAGAGACCTTAACAGTTCAGCACAAAAACAAGTGAAAAAGCTGAGTATTCCCTCAGGATAAGCATGGCATAACGGCAGCAAATCTGTCCTTGATCTCCCTTACTTTTGGAATTACTGGACCCCAACAGTTGAACTGAATCTCTGCCTTGTAGCAGAAGCTACAAATTTCTCCCAGACTGTGGAAGTAACTTGTTACAAATAGTTATTTGTAATTCCTTCATCTATATCTTAGGTACAACTATATCACATTATAATTGTTACCTAAAATATAACTTCTTTCTGCAGCTTTAGTAGTATTCAAAGAGAATGCTTTTAGTCTGTTTTAGCAATAAAAAGAGACAAAGGAACACAGTAGGTCCTTTGAGACTAACTGGGAAAAAGAAATTTCTAGCATAAGCTTTCATGGACTACAGTCCACTTCATCAGGTGCTGTATTCCTTTATGAATTTTAAGTTACTTTATCGTTATAATGGTTTAGTTCAATTCAATTATGGAAGACAACTATCAGACAGTTCAAATGTTGGATCATGTTGCATTCTCATGCTGTTTTGTGAGTAAAGTTCCAATCAAGAATAAAGGAGGAGAATGTGTGGGATCAGAGGCCAGTGGCTTGTAGTATTCAATTTTGTAAAAAGTGACTAAAGGTAACGAGTTTATTTAAAAAATGACAGGAGGAGGCTTTTGAAAAAGTAATTTTGCATGTTTCCATTGAGAAATGGAAAGTAAGAAGTTACTTTGCAATTATGTAACTGTGATCATACTAACTACTTTGGGATTGGTGACATAAATTAACTAATTAAATTTCAAAGTTAATTTTTAAAGCTGTGATTCCTCATGAAATGACACTGAAGTGCTCTTGTACAATAAAACATAAATAAACTAATATATTTGTATAATATTCTGTCTACCTACCACCTACCTACCTACCTAGGGTCTTTCCTAAGCCAAAGATGTTGCTGTGTGTGTGCGACCCAATGTCACTGAAGCTTTCCACCTGGGAAAACACCAAAGAAGTCACACGGAGCTTGGTGCAGGCTGGAGAACTCCTTCTCTCAGAGATCCAGTTGTAGACTGGTGCAGCCTTAGCTGGTAGATGAATGCAAACAGCACCAGAAAATTATTTTGTGCAGGTCAATAAATACCATCTGACCACTAGATGTCACTATATCACAAAAAGATAGCTTGGGAACTGACCGTTACTACAACAACCTAGTTCTAACACAGCATCTAAGCACTGCCATCAAGGTGACTTGGACTTATGGCAACTGTATGAATGAGAGACCTCCAACTCACTCCATCCTCAGTAGCGTGCTCAGGTCTTGCAGACTACCATGACTGAATCTGCAAGACCTGAACAGGGCTGCTGAGGACAGGGTGACTTGGAGGTTTCTCATTATTGGTGATGCTGTAAGTCAAAGTCTACTTGATGGCAGTTAACAACCACAAACCTGTCTTGTGGTCTTCCTCTTTTCCTACTGCCTTCTACCCTCCCAGGCATTATTGTCTTTTCTAGCAAGTCATATCTTCTCATGATATGAATCAAGTGCAACAGTCTCCATTTAGTCATTTTGGCTTCAGGCCTGATTTGTTCTAGGACCCATTTATTTGTCCTTTTAGTAGTCTGTGGTATCTGTAGAGCTCTTCTCCAGCACCACATTTCAAATGAGATTATTTTCTTCATATCTGTATTCTTCACTGCCCAGCTTTCAAAACCATACATAGAAATTGGAATTAAGATAAAATGGACAATACTAACTTTAGTCTTAAATTATGTATCTTTGCAGTTCAGAATTTTGTATAGTTCCTTCACAGCTGCCCTTCCAAATCCTGGTTATCTTCTCATTTCTTGACCTCAGTCTCCATTTGGATTAATGACTGAGCCAAGGTAGGGAAAATCTTGCACTATTTCAATGTATTCATTGTCTGTTTTAAAGTTATATAAATAATCTGTGGTCATTTTATTGTTTTGTTTTCTTAAGGTTCAGTTGTAAACCTGCCTTTGCACTTTCTTCCTTGACTTTCTTCAGTAATCCTTCAAGTCTTTGCTGTTTTCTGCTACTAGTATGGTGTCCTCTGCATATCTTAAATTTTGTTTTTCTGTATTCTGTCCTGACAGTGGCTTCTTGTCCTGAGTACAGTTTACACATTAGGACAATCAAATGTTAGGCATACCCATTTCTATAAGAGCATAGTTTTTCAAGATCTACACAATCAATGGCTTTGCTATAATCTATAAAGCACAAGCTGATTTTCTTTTGAAAGTCCTTTGTGTGCCTCTTCAGCCAATGTATGTTTGCAGTATGACCCCTAGTCCCTCTTTCTTTCCTGAACCCAGCTTGGACATCTGGCTTTTCTCACTCTATATATTGTAAAAGTTTTTGTTGTAGTATTTTGAGCATCACTCGGCTTGCATGAGAAATTAATGCAATGGTCCTGTGGCAAGGGGATCAGGCAACAATTTAAGATATGAATCCTTGTCTCACCCCCTTTCCATAGAATCATAGAATCATAGAGTTGGAAGAGACCACAAGGGCCATCCAGTCCAACCCCCTGCCATGGAGGAACTCTCAATCAAAGCATCCCCGACAGATGGCCATCCAGCCTCTGTTTAAAGACCTCTAAGGAAGGAGATGCCACTACACTCTGAGGGAGTTTGTTCCACTGTCGAACAGCCCATACTGTCAGGAAGTTCCTCCTAATGTTGAGGTGGAATCTCTTTTCCTGGAGCTTGCATCCATTGCTCCGGGTCCTAGTCTCTGGAGCAGCAGAAAACAAGTTAGCTCCCTCCTCAATATGACATCCCTTCAAGTATTTAAACAGGACTATCATATCACCTCTTAACCTTCTCTTCTCCAGGCTAAACATCCCCAGCTCCCTAAATCGTTCCTCATAGGGCATGGTTTCCAGACCTTTCACCATTTTGGTCGCCCTCCTTTGGACACGCTCCAGTTTCTCAGCATCCTTTTTAAACTGTGGTGCCCAGAACTGGACACGGTATTCCAGGTGGGGCCTGACCAAAGCAGAATAGAGTGGGACTATTACTTCCCTTGATCTAGACACTATATTTCCATTCCACCAAACAAGGCTGCATTATATCATTCCATCTGTTTAACCTGGTCCTGTTGCTACTCTAATCCCTGGTGTTCCCATTTTTGGGAACTTGAATATATGTAGAACATTGATAGTTTTTTGTGGTTTTTTTGGGCTATGTGGCCATGTTCTAGAAGAGTTTATTCCTGACATTTTGCCAGCACCTGTGGCTGGCATCTTCAGAGAATGTTGGCATAGAAGAGAGCTGGATATATATACATGTGACCCTGGGTAGGCAGGAATGATTTCCATGTTAATCTGTGTATTGTTATGTTGTTGATGTCAGGACCTCAGGGTGTTCACCTTTGTTCAGGGTGAACAAAGTTTGGCTACCAGTCCTGAAGAATAGAAAAATGAGGACTCAACAAATGCAAATGGGAAAGCCCCAGGATCAGGGGCTTTCCCAGCAGATAATGATCACCAATTAGCAGATACTAATCCTCCTTGGCATATCCCCCCACACTGAGGCCCTGGCATCAGCAACAAAACAATACACAGATTAACATGGAAATCACTCCTTCCTACCCAGGGTCACGTGTGTGTGTGTGTGTGTGTGTGTGTGTGTGTGTGTATCCAGCTCTCTCCTATGCCAACATTCTCTGAAGATGCCAGCCACAGATGCTGGCAAAACGTCAAGAATGAACTCTTCTAAAACATGGCCACATAGTCCGAAAAACCCACAAAAAACTATGGATACCGGCCATGAAAGCCTTCGACTTCACGTATGTTGTGCATTTCCAATCTGTGGAACATTGGTTTTTTTTCCATATTTGTTGACAATTTTTAGTTATTACTAGAGTAGATTCTGTCTCTGTAGCTTGAAGCAGCTCTATTGGTATGCCACAGCAATGGACTGGATGAGGGCCAATAAAGTGAGGCTCAGTCTAGACAACAGAAAGGAGCTGTTTTATTGGTTATTCTTCTGAACAGATTAGTCATGTTCAAAATGTTCTCAATGGGGTTTGCTGAGTCTAAAGGGGGCATGTACAGAATATTGGGATTCACCTGTCAGTTATGGAGTGCTGTACTAGTATTCCAGGAGACCAGCACTGAACTATCTACTCAGACATGGAAACCCATGCATGGTAACCTTGGACAAATAATATTCTCTCAGCCTTAGAGGAAGAAAGTAGCAAACTCTCTAAACTCTCTGAAATCATGCCATGAAAACCCTCTGATAACCAGAGTCAACTTGAAGGTACATAACAACAACATAAACAATTTATTTTGTTTATTTTACTGAAATATTAATATGATGGGCAGAGTTACCTACTGATCATGAACTTGATGGTATTCTAAGATCAGTATTCCAGGCCTCCCTCTATCTATTTAATGGCAGAGGTGGGCTTAAATTGAAGCTGCCACAGACTCCTCTATGGGAATGCTCTCCTCAGTGAGGCCCACCTAGCCATCCAAGGCTACTCTGACCCCAGGAGTTTAATGGGATGTGACTGACTGTATTAAAATATCTGTTTTAGGTCAACTAACAAGCACTTTAATTTCTTCTTTAGGTAGCTGTTTTATATCATATGTAGTTCTTGGTTTTAACTTTGATTTTATTTTAATAGTGAGATACCTTATGTATTTTTCCCCCCAGATACATGCATCAAAGTGGACATGATGACTGTCATGATCATGATGCATCTAGTTGTACTTAGATATACCCTATAAAATCAATGTGAAATCAAATGCCCATTGATTTCAACAGAAGTTAAAGACTAGGCCTTGTCTGCATGGGCCAAATAAAACAGCCTCCCTTATTCTCTCAGCAGGAAGTCTGGACAATGCAGGTCCGAATCCCTGAGTCTAAAGCACTCATTCACTACCAAAACCAAACCCCTCTTAAAATGGACTTTAAAAAACTCACTGAACCCACCATTCTGATGCCAGGTGACTATTTAAAATGCAGCCTGCTTTGTTACTCATGGAGGTCAGAATGAGGTGCCCAGACATATAGCCAATGCTGAGTACCTTATTCTGACCACAGAGCAAGCAACTCACCATTACAGCAGCCACGCCAAGCTGCACAGTGGGGCACATGTGCAAACACCTGGCCAGCATCACAACGGAGGGCCCCTGTTAAAGGAGGAGCTTGGGGCAGCTCCAGGGCCAGGAAAGTCTGGGCTGCCCCCAGAATATCCTGGTCCATGCAGACTCCACCTAAGCTTGAAATCCTATAGATGCTTTTCTGAGAGTAATTCCTATTATACCCAGTGTTTTACAAAGCAAAGATCAGACAGATCTCTTTCCCACATGCCTTACCTTCTGAATGAAAATAAAACAAAGCAGTAGAATTAAAATGGTAATTGGACTCAGTGAGCTTTCAGCCCTCCTAAAATGGGAAGCAGAGAAAATGAGCAATTGTTATTCTTTTATGGACTGAAGTATGCCCTGTGTAAATGGGGTCCCTTGAGGGTACCAGGCAGCAGAACTATAAATATTAAAAATGGGAACCAGCAACATTTATATATCACAGTCCATTACAAGTAAGGCGCTCCATTAAAGTCTGGTAAATGGAGTCCATTTTTGATGGATGCCAGGCAAGGTGGTATTCTTTCGTTCTCTTTTTTTGCCAAAGTAATTATCATCTTGACAAACTTTCTGCAGGACTATTTTCTCAATGAGCACATTTAATATAAAACATGAAACTTTTCTCCCTCCAATAAGAGCACATTCATATTTTTTAACACCCTCGTCTTGTCCAAAATGTACTTGGCTCAGCTCCTGGACAGGGAATACTTTTAAGGAGGAAATGTCGACCTGCAATTATAGTTGGCTAAAGTATACTGGACAATATGAACAGCTGTGGGATGCCTGTTCTTCTGCAGTAAGGAAAGTTGTTAAAGATCTGACATTAGTTTGATATTTTCAGAGTTTTTCTTTCTACAGTAAACCCAAATATTCTGTTAATGACTTTTCGTACAGTTATTTATTTTAAGAATAAGAGCGCAGCCAAACACAGCAGGTAGTTAATACTCCATCCAGATTGTTTTCCTACCGTGTTGAAGCAGAGAAGGGGTGACTGGGTACACATTTTTGGGATTCTGGGATTAACCCAGTGGTTAATCTCTGATTAACCTACTGTGAATGTTAGCTGCTACTTGGAATAAATTTATGTGATTAAAAAAGAAATCCCAAATACTTCAGTCTACCTTTTGAAAAAAATAACTCCTTTCATGTAACAAATGTGAAGATCCTACTAAAAATATTTACAGTTATACATTACAAGGTGTACCACAGAGGTGAGACACAGGAGCCTGGTTGTCCAAGAGCTTTTTTTCTTTAATTTTAAACCCACTTCAGCTTTGGAGCTGTAGAATCCAAACTAGCTCAGAGTCAAACTTCATTTCTAAGTAATTGCCTCAGAATGTGACCAGCAGTAGCAGATATTCACATAATACACAGAACGAGATTGCTGAAGATGTGATGTGTAAATTTGCTTTATATTGTAGCCTGGTTTGTTGCCCATTAAAATATGACTTGAAGCGTTTTCAGGTAATGTTTTTTATCATGGCAAGTTAACTGAATTTTACAGGCATCATCAGCTGTCATCATCCTCCGCCTGTAAAATCACCCTTATTCCCATTTTAGCATCTCTTTTTTACCTTGGAAAATTCATTAAGGAGAAAAGATGGAATAGCTGCAAAGTGCCTTCTAACTACTCCATCCAAAACCACCCTCAGAGTTCCAAATAAAAGTAGACCTGCTATACACAAATGAAGTATATGTAAGTATGCAACTAGATTAATAAACCAGCAAGTATTTCCGAACAGCAGCAGGGTAAGGGATTTGGCTAAGACATAGGTATTCCCTGCCCACCCCACCTTCCGTTTCATGGTCATACTTGGGTGTGACAGGACTGACAGAACATTGGGAACTGGCATCCTGTCAATGAGGCCACCGAGGGTTGGTTGTTGTAGTAATTATGTGCCTTCAAGTCAACTCTAACTTAAGGCAACTCTGCCCTAGGGTTTTCTTGGCAAGATTTGTTCAGAGGGTGTTTGCCAATCTCTTCCTCTGAGGCTGAGAGAGTGTGACTTGCCCAAGCTTACTTGCTAATTAGCTTACTTGCTGTTCACCGCTATGATCTTTGGAATAGCGGTATATAAATAAAACAAATTATTATTAATTATTATTATCCAGTGGCTCTAATGGCCGGGTGGGAAATTGAACTCTGGCCTTCCAGAATTTTAGTCCAACATTCAAACCATAACACCACACTGGCTCAATACAGAAAGTTACACCATTATATTAAACTTTTTTGGTCATGGTGGATAGAGATAGAGAAATCCAGGATCTCCATCCACTACAACTTCCTCTCCACTTACTTTTTTCCAGCTGGGAGTCCCTCTCCATAGCCACTTGGTGACCAAGGGATGATCTGGCCAGGCAGCCAGTTAGATTCATACTTTCAGCCATCTGCAGGAATAAAAGGAGAACTTCCTGGACCTGCCAGGAGGTTCAAGAAGGTGAGACCATCTTCCTGCAGCATGTGGGCAACTACAGTAATGGAGCCTGCTAGAGGAATGGAGCATATGCACACAGACACAGTCACACAGACAGACACAGAGAGACACACATTCACACACTTCTAAAACATCAGCTCTAACAAAATGAATACTTTTAAAAGTACTTGATCGTTATTGATTAATATTTGGTCAATTGATGAAATCTCCCCCCCCCCTTTTTTTTTTTTTAACTGATCAGAATGCCCAAATGAAAATGATCTGTTTCCTCCCTTCAGGTTCTTTGACAGATGTACAAAATGTAGAGCACTTAAGAACAACTAGTTTATGATGATGCATATTATCTTTCTCTTTTACACACACACACACACACACACACACACACACACAGATAAAATGCAACATACTCGAGGTTTAATCCAATTGGCCCTTTCCTCCAGCTGAGGTCTTTTAATTTAGATGATGCTCCTGCTTATGGAAGAGGAAAGTAAATTTTGCCAATTCTCCCTCCAGCCCCCTGAATCCCATGCCAAAAATCTTCTGCTGAGAAGTAAAGAGATCCTCCAGAACAGAATGAAAGGGGGTGCAAGGGGCTGCAAGGGAAGGATGAATTGACAAAAATTGTCTCCTTTCTCTTCCATTCACCGAAGAGACCACTGACTATTACACAAGTTAAATCAAACACAGACTGAATATTTCTGCGCCTTTCATCATGACTTCTTTTAATCTATTCCCTTACTCTCAAGTTTCATTAGAAGTCTACCAGAATAAAAAATTCATGAAAGCTCATGCTGAAATAAACCAGTTAGTCGCTTAGGTGCTGCTGGATTCTTTCATTCCCTCCATCCTATGCTGAAAGAGTCTAACATGGCTATCTCTTAGAAGCCATACACAATATTTGTACCTCATCCTCACAAGTTTTACAATATACTACTTGCCACATTACTCTCACCACTATGTGCGTGTCTAAAGTTATCTGATGATAGTGGCAAAAGAAATTGGCAGCAAGGAGAAGCACTATGGCTTCAAAGAATACATTATCTGGTATTCCATAATCCTTTCAAATATCAAATACCATCTGCCTACAGATTACAAAATCCCCAAAGTTAGCATTGCATTTAGCTTCCGTAGGGACAATTTTTCCACAGTCATCTCTTTGATATCCGATGAATGTCAAATGAGCACCATCAGAAACAATACTGCTGTTAACCCCGGAGGCAGTCTGAATATCTGTGCCTTTCATCATGGCTTCTTTTACATCTCTTCTCTTACACTCAAGTTTTATTAGACAATTACCAGTGTAGCCCGGACATTGTTTCGCTTGATCAAAAAGGCCAAATTTGCAACCTCAGGAGGGACAGTGATCCCTCCTTTTTCATTTTATAGGCATTTCCCATTTTCTTCCCATATGTTAAAATGTTAAGTCCACAGCGCATGTGCTCTGGGTGAGGTGGCAATGTCTGAGAATGACTTGAAACAGCTGGGCTGCCTCAAAGTAGTGTGGTATACCTGGTAAACATGGCAACAGTCCCTGACCATTTTAAATAGAGGGATAACAATGATACAACGATTAAGAAATGACTTTCTGAACAACATTCTATCTTCTATACTATAATAGTAGGTATTCTCATCACCACTAGCATAATGTAGTACTGTACTCACTGGTTATTATGTACCTAGCATCATTATTATTTCCCCTCTGTTACCATTCTTACACCATTGTCTTATTTGTTCTTTATGTATATTCCATTACATATTTGTTGGCAATTTCATGCAGTAGATCCCTTGTTCCATTGCTTTAAAAATTGTTTGGAGAAATACTTTTTGTAGAGACTTTTCCCCTGTCCTGCACAGCAAACACTTTTACAAATGTTCTTAGGGCTTATCATATTTCTTGTTCAGATTTACTTCATTCACAACGGATTAGATATTAATCACACTGGCATAGGATTGTGCTGTACCTCTATCAAAAGCACTGGGATCTTTCCAGCTTCATTTTAAAAAGAAGCAGAATGAAAACCATACAACTTTTATTTCCTCAGAAGAATGGGGTGGTGGTGGTGGTTAAAAATGTAATAAATAAATAATGCAGGTAGCTATTTTTTAAAATATTAAGGAGAGAAAACTATGAATGCTGTTCAGTTCCTCCCCAGATATCTGTGTCATTTTATCCTGTCTTCATTCTTTAATCCTTTATTTGTCTGTGGAATTCTATGCAAATGGAATAAGTCAAAACACTTCTTCCAGATTTGTCTAAAGAAGCACGATCTCATAATGTAGTTCCTTGCATTGTACTAGTTGTTGTCATCTCTGTGGCCACTTGTTCCTTCATAGATATGGCCTGTACTAGGGATAGTCCAAAGTTTTTTTAAAAATATAATAATACTGTGATTTGCTGACATGGACTTATAATTTTAAAGGCAAATTTCCTCCTCTTTTTTTTTTTAAAAAAAATCACAGTTATAGCGTGAAAGTTACATTGCACTGATGTGCTATCATTCTTAAAAAAACAAAAAGAGAAAGGGGAAAAAAGATTTTCTGTTGTTGTTTTGATATGTTTCAGAATTTAAAAGAAATGAGTATTTCATGCCTGCCAACAACATCCACTCCTTGATAGGATAGCCTGCTACTTGGTGACTGAAGATGGTACTGCAGGCTACATACAGATTTTGATTAACTAAAAATAATCCATTGAAAAAACAAAATGGCCCAGAGGAGCATATCCCTACAATCTCCTTAGAGTACATGCGAAGTTTCATAATCCTAGAGCAGCGGTTGAAAAGACACACCACTCCCCTATCTTTACCAAAACTGCCCTATTTCCAGAGCAGATGCAGCAGATTAGATATTCAATAAATCTACTGTAATTAAACACTACTTTATCACCACAGCAACAGCAAAAGATATTCTTTTACCTTAAAACACTTTTGTAAAGACCAGCTCTATCATTTGGCTTAAAGAAACTGTTTCTGTCAGCAGAACTATAAGGAAGGATGATCTCCCCTGCAGTTCCTTATACACCTGTGTGCAAATCTTTTCATCGGCACTTAGTCACATCTTGCTCTAAACCTTGTTATAAAAGCCACCTTGAGTCTGAAACTGGGAGAAAGGTGACAAATAAATAAAGTAAATAAATAAATATAAATCTCTTTCTCACCTCACTGATCTGGCCTGTCTCTCTGTTAATTTTCTGTAAACTGTTTTTGGTTCACTTTTAGTGGATTATATGACATTTTTCCTCAAGGCACAATACTGACACTCACTGTGTGAGCAAATGTTTTTACAAGTGGACTACATTTACCAGAGCGTTCCTCCACCCAGAGGATTTCATCAGCTACGTCCATGTGTATATTTATTATGCTAATAACCCGTTTCAGCTATATTTGAAATATATAATATTAGCTGTAGTTTTTCCGGCATAGGGCCCATAGGTATAGGCAAGCGTGTTCCTTAAATTATGAATTTTCTCTATGCTTAAAAGAAAATAATGAAATAGCTGTGCAGTGTCACTTTTAAAGCTGCCTTCTACTCAAAACAGCTGAAGTTAGATTGAAAGAGACATTACAGTCTCTCGTGTTGTTTTAATGTGAACAGAGTCAAAGGTAGAAACCTCTCATTATAACACAACCGTTTGAGAAAGTGTTGGGAAACCCTACTCTTCACATGAAGAAGGTGTTTCTCTTCACCCAGGTCAGAGAAATAATTTCCTACATAAAAAGCCAAGGAAATGATAAGTCCGGTATACCCACCTGATTTTCCTGGACGCTATCCGCCTTGAGTGAACAGGATAAATGGAACATCCTCCTGAATAATATACCTGCAACACTTTCCCCATTTTTGATCATCTGGATGCGGGCCCCAGCATATCTTTATCAAAGAAAATCCATACCCCTCATCTTGCTCTGAATCTAGTAGAGAGTCAATGCAATTGACAAGCTAGTTTAATACATTTTAAATGTGAGTGCATAATTAGTTTAACTTTTAAATTGTTTAATTGTTTTTAAATGTTCATATTTATACATTTTTATGCTTTTGTATTTCTTTTAAATTGTGTTGTTTTCAACTTGCCATTTGTCGCCTTGGAAGAAAGGGGGGATATTATTATTGTTAATAATAATTATTATTATCTACAACTGTATCTCTTTGAAAAAAATTCTTGCTAAAGAGGGTATGTGCAATTATAACAGGTTCTAACTTTCATGGTTTATTAGCTCACTTTGTCTTTTGACCTGCTTTATTAAACACAAAAAGGAGGTATTAAGTTGAACTGATATGAGGAAATGAGATGTTCTTGTTATGAGTATATGAAATGCAGAATTATTCTTCATCCTGCCCTTTCTGACACTAAAGGAAAGTCTGGGAGAGAGTGAGTGAAATTGACAAGCCAGTTTAATTGGGCATTTAGAAAACAGTTTTGACCCGTACAGTTATAGATTCCAAAATGCAGCCATTAAAAACTGTTGATCAATATCAATTTATGCTTTAAATATTGTCCTTGAAGAAAGACAAGGAGATACGTTAACATTTAGCACAGCACAATTATTCTCAGTTGGATCTGTTGGGTAAAGCTATGAGAAGGATCCCGAACTCACATATAATTGTGCATAGAAGCAGGCATTATTCTAAAGTGCAGCGGGACCATTTTGTGTAGTGTGATAATAAAATGTGCAGTAGGAAATAACTATTTGTGCAGTTGGTAATTTGGGCTTTAATCAGGAACAAGGTTATTTCTTCAAACAAACAAATGACAAAAAGATAAAGAAATAGAAAATTAAAATGCCTATTGTTACCTTTTAGTCTTAATATCGTATTACTGAGACTTGCCAGCCAAAATCATTGTCACATTGAACTCTTCAAATAAAAAACAGTGAACTCCACCCCAGATCTTCAGAAAGACCAAAGATTCTGGACCATTGCCCATCATTCTTTCAACTAGCTTTTAAAAAGGCAATAAGTAGGAGAGGGAAGTACATCTGCTGTCTAAACATATCCTTACATAACATGACACATACTTCGCACTTTTTCTAGTCAGTAGGAGACTCTTTGCAAAGGCAAAATTGCTTAACAAAAACACTGGGCTGTACTGTAGTTCAACTGTTGTCTCCAGCAGAATATACAATTCAATTTTTTTCTTCTCAGCCTTTTAGCAGGATATAGTCAGGTTAGTTCAGCATGCCATACCCTCCAAAATCTCACAGATGAAAACTGGGACAAGTGGGGCCAAGCAATATCAGAGTGTGGTCAAGGTGGCAAAAACTGCAAATGGGGAAGCGCGCACACACAAGCTAAGTGAGACTGCAGCAGTTTGGTTTTGCCTGAATCTGCAGGAAAGGGCAAGATTCTGCCTTCTTCTCTCTTCCCCACAAATTAATTGAGTGCAAACTTTGAACTGAATTTGCAGCAATTAAAGTAAGCAGAAGACAAAAGGGGGGGGGGGGGGGGGAAGGGAGAGAGAGAAACTGAGACATTTTAAAAGCAACTGAAAAAGTGGAATTAAACAGAACTGTCTCTGAGAAATCAGGACAGTTGCAATCTACAGTTGTAAAAACCCTATGATCGATATCAAGCCTCCACAGCATATACAGAGATAAAGTTAAATAACAAAACTGAACAGTCATCTTGCAAGGAACCTCTGTTTTGTGACAGCTTTAGAATTTATCCCTTTCATACCATACCAATTTCACATTAGAATGAGGGGGAGTAGGTGCTCAGGTCCTCAGTTTCTCGTCAAACATCGAAAAGGAAGATGACCCTTTGCTTTCATAGAACCATAGAATCATAGATGTTTATCACACTATGCTCTTAAAGAGGTACTATTCCAGTGTGACTCCTCTAGCAGCCTCCTGTTGCATGCTGGGATTGGCAGTTTTAAGGAGCTGAACTTCTCTGCCTGAGAATTCTAAATACCCCTCCTTAAAACTGCCAGTCCCAGCATGCAACAGGAGGCAGCTAGAGGAGTCACACTGGAATAGTACCTCTTTAAGAGCTCGTCTGATATTGGAAGAGACCACAAAGCCCTCCAGTCCAACCCCATTCTGCCATGCAGGAACTCTCAATCAAAGCGTCCCCGACAGATGGTCATCCAGCCTCTGCTTAAAGATTTCCAAGGAAGGAGACTCCACTACACTCCGAGGGAGTGTGTTCCACTGTCGAACAGCCCTTACTGTCAGGAAGTTTCTCCTAATGTTTAGGTGGAATCTCTTTTCCTGTAGCTTGCATCCATTGTTTCAGGTCCTGTTCTCTGGAGCAGCAGAAAACAAGCTTGCTCCCTCGTCAATATGACATCCCTTCAAATATTTAAACAGGGCTATCATATCACCTCTTAACCTTCTCTTCTCCAGGCCAAACATCCCCAGCTCCCTAAGGCATTCCTCATAGGGCTTTCATTTTCTTTGTCTTATGTTCTGGCCCTGCTTCCTGTGAATTTTTTATTTTCTTGATTAATTTTAATGTTCTTTCCCCGCCTTTTCAGTTTCCCTCATCCAATTTATTTTACATTTACAAAGATTAAAAAATGTAGGCAGTGCTCATGAGATTGTGCTTGCACCTGGACTGAATGGGAGGATACTTTTTTCCCCCACCACATGGCACCATATATTACTTTATGTTGCTGAACACCACACAGCAAGCCTATAGCCTCACACTCTGCAAGAAAGTCTTTTGCAGCTATTCTATAGATAGGGAAGACCATTGAAATCATCCCTCTGTACACACAATACAAACAGTTATGACGCCAATGAAACCCCTACAAATGTACGGCCAGAAAAAACCCTATTCCTCCCATTTCTGGGCTATAACACAGCTGTATCATATGTGGCCATGCAAAATAATGTACTGTTCCAGGCACACCTGGGAGAAGCATCGCCTCACTAGGCATCTCCTGGTCTCTTGTGCAATGGGGAGGAAAGCATAGAATTAAAATCATAGAAAAATCATAGGTTGAAAGAAATATAAGCTGTATTTCTGGTGAATAATTTTAAAGTATCTTGCTTGGCTTGTTTCCTTCTAGGCATTTTTGTATGTACTACAATATTTGATTCTAAATTAATTTTTATAGGGCACCATTATTGTCCCTTCTAATACATAAAATGGGTTATAGTTAGATACATATGAAAGAGGGCAACATAAGGACATGGTTCACACAAAACTTTAAATTTTTTCATACACACACACACACCCAGTCATACAACCTTTTTCTGTCTTTATGAAAGCAAGGGGGGAAGGTAAACTAAAAAAATCAGTTAAAAGAGATCTCTCAGATGACAGACTAGGTACCAAATAAAGCCCACAATAGGTTTGGAAATACTCTTCAAATATCAACACCCATGTTGCCTGAGAGTAATCTATTACTATGCTTTCACCCTTAGTTTTCTGCCTCATTCTTTTTCTCTGCCTGATGACATCTTAGTTAACTTGCCATCATCCTAAAGGATACAGTGTATGTGCACACACATATTCAAGATGAAGTTAAACAAATATAATTTGTCTCCATTAAATCGCCTTGGCAAAAAAAGAAAAAAGTTAAATGATTTGAACATGAAATCTTGGGATTCCCCCAAGAGAAATTAAATGCTATTATTGCATGTTTCTAAAATGTTTGTATAATAGAGAAATGACCTCATTAATAAGGAATTGGGATCAGATGACTTACTATGTAAAATAATTCCATCTGACTTATGACATCCTAACACCTTCAAACATCTTACTAGGTATTGCACTGCTATATCTTACAATATTCAGTATATCTTACATGTGATAATCTAAGCACAAGAAGTGATTCTGTTCCTTTGTCTTTCTGTTTTGTGGGCAGGTGGATGTATCAGACATTCTCTAATCTATGAAATAACTATAAACTCAAGATTTGTGGAACAGTTTTTGTTTTTGTTGTTTGCTTTGTTTTGATTTTTGGTTGGGGTTTGTTTTTGTTTGTTTGGTCTGTAAGATCAAAATCTGTTATTTGAGATACACAGTGAGCCCTTGGTATCCACTGGGGTTTGGTTCTAGGAACCACTGTGTACCCTCAAAATCTGTGAATTCTTGGGTCCCATTAGATACAATGGCATAGTAAAATGATGTCCCTTATATTAAACAGCAAAATCAAGGTTTGCTATTGGAGATTTTTTTTTTATGTGAATATATTCACATTCTGTTGATTCTGTTGATACGGTAGATCAACTGCAACAGATAGTACTTGGCACATCTTTGCTATGGCATAGGGAGGGTGATAGCTGTTGCTATTTTTGGCACCATATTTGGATCTTACCAACAACAACTGTGCCTTCATACCAGCACAGCTAGAACCCTTACACCCAACAGCATGTTCCTCAGCAATCTGTATTTATGGAATAAAATCACAGGAACACATTGTTATAAATGATGCAGAGAATGATTTTTGTTTCTGTCTGCTTTTGCAAAAAGAACATGCTTACTCTTTTTCATATGATCCAGAGAAGGGGGGATTAAGGTCATTTACAAATAGCTGGAATTGAGTCTTAACCTTTTAGAGTAACATTTGGACAGAATGAAATTAAGTGGCTATTGCATTTTGTCATGCCATATGCCTCACTTTAACTATGGTCCAAAACACACTGCAGAAATAATCCAGAGACTGCTTTAACTGCCAAGGCCCAACATTATGGAATTCTGGGAACTGTATTTTTGTGAGACATTTAGCCTTCTGTGTCAGAGAGCTCTGGTGCCACAATAAACGACAATTCCCAGGATTCTCTAGCACTAAGCCAGGGCAATTAAAGCAGTCTCAAACTGGATTGTTTCTCCAGTATGATTTGGACCTATGGCACTAATCCTATATACGTACACTTGTCCAGGAGAAATTCCACTAAACTCCATAATACTTACTTCTGAGTAGGCATATATAATATTGCACCGCACACATTATTTTCTTATTATTTGTATGTGCATGCAAGATATTTAAATACCTTTAAGAATATATATATATCAATGACAGTAGCTATGCTGACCATAATTTCACACATGCAGAAGATGGTACTTTATGGAATATTTTTTTTTAATTTCAGGTTTTAAAGCAACCCTGTTCAAAATTACATACATTCTTCACATGAAAAGTAGAACAGTGGTAAACATTGTATAAAAATTATGTACATTAATATCTTCTTGGCTTTCTCGTATGACATAGCTACATATAAAACTTAAAAAAAATAAAACAGCAGCAAGGTACAGAGAACTCACACATAGTCATTTAATCTGTAACCACTGTGTGAAGCAGAAGTTAATGATGAAGTATGGTTTGCCTTGTAGGCCATTGGTGGTCTGTAGGATGGAGCTGCCCTTGTACTCCTTGGCTGTGGGTGGTAGTCTATGTTGTTGGCAGTACGTTGGCATGAAGCACATAGGATGACTCCACCGATTATACTCAGTGAAGCACAGACAAAGCCAAGGTAAAGGGCTTGTCCAATCTCATATTTCATCCCATTGGGCAGCAACGGGTTGTAGAAATCAGTGACAACATCATTAGTTGACCAAGAAACAGGGATGAGGCATATGAGCCCAGCCAGTATGAAAAGAACTCCACCAAAGACAGCAAATACATTCTTGGCAGAGGACCCTTTGGCACAACGGGTGCACTTCATGCCAATCACAGCAACTATGCATGCCAGAGCTGAAAGAACACAGGAAATCACCATCATGGCACGGGCTGCTTGAAGGTCACGCGGCAAAGCAAGTGGTGAGCGGTGAAGCTGACACTGGTAGATCCCAGTGCTGTGCCAAACACATTCCATCCAGAGACCCTTCACGTACGCTACGGCTGTGATGATGTTGGTTCCCACATGTGCCGTTCTCCACCAGTGAGGCAGGATGGTAGCAGTTATTGTTCCAGCCAGACCAAGAAGACTCAGGAAGAAGCCCAGTAACTGAACAGCCATGCTAGCCATGTTAATGTTTGTCCTGGTTTAATATAGTATCTTTGCTGGGGCTCCTTCTGAATACACAGCCTTTCCTGGGAGATATATGGCAGGTTTGCTTTGACACCTTCTGGATGCCTAATAAAGAAGTAATTGCGGAACAAGAAGTTAAACATTATAGGAGTGCATTACTCCGGTGACCAGTAAGGTGCATTCCAGAGGCAGTTAGTGTGATTATTAGCATATTTAACCCCCTTTAATGCACTCTGTGAAAATGGTGGGAAAATAATTGCTTCTTATTGCTTAAACCAGCCCTTGTCTACTGCAAGAGAAAGGACAACGTAAACAAATTATGACACTGAAAAGAATGCTTTAAAGCCATTTTTGTATTATTAGTAGATGGCTCTGTAAAATACTTATTTCTTTTTCACAACAACAACAACCAAACAATGAGAACAGTTGCAAGTGTTAATTCATGAAACATGGGGGGGGAAAGATTTATGAAATAGTTGCCAGAAAGCTACTTTGTAGGATGAAAACATTTCCAAAAGGTCATAGTAGGATTACAAAAACAATGATGCTGTGTTTGCTCAAACTGAAAAACAACTAGACTAATTTTTTTAAAACACACACACACACCAAAAACCTCCAGAAGAGGATAACAAGCAGTAGATTAAAGTTTCCTTTCCTGCTTGCCAGTTTTTTCCTGAAGTGTTGTTATTTTAATAAAGCATCTTGAAGGGGTATAATTCTCATTAGCCCCTGTGGAAACTCAGGTTATGGCTTTCATTTAGATGACAGCATGTGAAACCAGATGTGTGTGTTGCAGCTTCTGAGGAGTGGTACCTTTTCATTTATAGAAAACATCCTATAATAAATTCAAGCTGAAACGCCATGAAAGAAATGGAGACTCTTCCACCTGTGTAAATCTTGGTTTCAGCAGTTTTTGCTAATAGTTGGTTTGCAAGGTGCCTGCAAAAGCTCACCATGCATGTGTGTGTGCCTATGAATGCACAGACAAACCCATGAGTGTAGTTAAGACCCAATACCTTAAGGTTTCTCTCTCAGAGCTGTTTCAAAATCAGAATCCAAGACTAAAGTAAATTAAAGAAAGATGTAGTCAAGATCTATAACCTTCCTCCCCCTCTTTGACAATTACCTCTGAACAAACAGGACTAGAGGCACCTAGGTTGCAAATGGAACCTTCATTTCAAGATGCATGGAATCTATAAGCAAAAGAAGCTTCTCCATCACTATATCATATTTAAAAGGGGGAAAAATACAATTACTTTGTCTAATTTTTCATTTAAATTCCAGGTGTGTAATCTGTGGCCCTGTAGATAATGGACTGCAATTTCCATGACCCTCCACCATCATGTATGTGTGCATCAGCAGTCACCTACCACTATTTGTCACCACCACTTCTCTTCTGCTTGTACAACAGGAGTGTGACTAAATTAGTGTGAGAGTTATAAAAGTTGCAAAATGTTCACACAAACCATTTACATACTGTAGGATTGTTTTAAAAGTACAGTTATAAAGCATTAATTATTTCATAAATAATTAATATTTCAACTATTACTTCAGAATAGTTTATGTTCTGTTTGAATAGCTGATTAGAAAGATACAAAAATACAAAGTAGATCACCTTGTATCAGTTGAGAATTTTACACAAGCAGCTGAGCTGTCATTTCATTTTGTGACATTATACAGGCATAGGACTTTATCACATGAGGAAAAGTGGGTGTTTAAACAGACATTATCCCATGAAAATCATGGCGATCGCAGTAAAGATTTTCACACGATGTCACGATTAAAGAGGACTCATCCCAGCAATAAACAGGTAATAACCAGGAACATATCATTCACAGGGAAATCTCATGAATGATTTGTTGCTGGTTATTACCTGTTTGTTGCTGGGATAAGTCCTCTTTAATTGTGATATTATGTGAAAATCTTCACCATGATCATGCAATTCCACAGGATAATGTCTGTTTAATCACCCACTTTCCCCCCAATTTTCCACCCATGTGATAAAGTCCATAGAGGATTTTCTTCTGAATCTGTGCATTTTGTTAATAAAAGCAATAGTGTGTGTGTGTGTGTGTGTGTGTGAAAGAAACACACACACACAACTGACAGAAGAAGTACACATTTATTTTTGGGTTTTCTTAGGCAAGGAATACACAGTGGTGATTTTGCCAGTTACTTTTTCTGAAACATAGTCTATAGCACCTGGTATTCATTGGCCATCTCTTTTTCAGTTTATTTGAAATTCTAGATGCATGTGCCTCCAAATGTACTATTAACTGCAAGATTAATCACATATTTATGCTAATTAACTTTCCCTTCCCTCCTCCAAGTGCAACATCTGTGTCATTTTTTTTTTATTCTTGTCTTGAGCTTCAGTTTCAAAAGATGGTCCTTTGTAACCTTAATCATACTTACTAGGGATCTAACTGTACCAGACAAACAAGGAGTCACCTCTGAGAAAACACTCATAAGATTGATGGATCCAACCAGCAGAATTAACTGAACTCTAATGAAAGGATGATAGATTTAAATGAATTATGTGTTGCAGAGTACCAAAAAAGTTGACCTATCTCCTTTAGTCAGGCATTTTTACTTTTCTGGTTTTTTTAAGCTGCCCACTTTAACAGGAAGAGGGAAGACCTCTGAATCACAAACCTGTGAAATTGTTGAAGAGAAAATTGCATTTGTCCTCCAGTTTTTCATAGAGCCAAGAAATGGAAATAGTGGTCCTCACACCTGAAATATGACTGACATTTCAGTAATAGTGGGCCAACTCTACCAATGCATATGCAGAATCTATCTTGCTCATGAATGCTCTGAAATCTTCCTTATTGCATCATTGTAGCCATCAAATCAAAGACAGTAAAGGCCGCACTTTGATCCCTTTTCATTGGGCGGAACAAATATTTTTGTTTCTGGAATACTGCTCACTCATCATTTTGTGTTCAGCAAGGCAGCTCACATATTCAACAGTCCTCTAGTGTCTGGTGTTTTTTGTTTTAAAACATTTTTACGTTAAAACACTTAGTCTTCACATTAAAACCATAATTTAATAACCATTTTGAAAAGTTATGCAGCCAAGATTTTTCTAAGCTTTAACTGCCTGCTCATTTAGACATTTCTTGGGAAGTCTGGCTTCCTTCATTTGACCTAATTTACACTACTAGAAAAATAACCTAGAGTGAAATAAATTTCATAAATGTTAAGGTTTGGGTGCTTGACAACAACTCTGAAGACCAAGGTTTGAATCCCTGCTTGACCATGGAAGCCCTCTGGGTGGCCTTGGCCAAGCCTCACTCTCTCGGCCTCAGAGGAAGGCAAAGGCAAAGGCAAAGGCAAATCCCCTCTGAAAAATCTTGCCCTGTGACCTTAGAGTTGTCATAAGTAAAAAAGACTTGAAGGCACACAACAACAAAATGTGTGCCTTCAAGTTATAACAGTCACTTTCTAACAGCTGCCTGGTTTGTCACTGTAATACAGGCTTTGTCATTTTATTTATCATTTTAACGACACATTTAAGTTTCTAAGAAAAGACATTTTGTAATGGCATTGTCGTAAAATTGTTTAAATGGATTGTATATGTTGCTTGTACATCTGCTGTTGCAGAGTAGATACATTCAACAGACCAACTAAATTACTCTTGACGCATCTTTGTGTGGTCTTCTCTTTATACTGTGGTCTTCTGCCTTTTCTTAAACTAAGGGCAAGCTTATTGGATAAGCCTCAATTGCATTTTGTAGAGAGGCGGGATATAAATAAATTTTATATTATTGTTATTATTGTTATTATTATTATTTAGATCAAGAAAGCCAAAATGCTGAGTTTGCAAGACCTGAGCAGGGCAGATTATAACAGGGTGACTTAGCGGTCACTCTTTCATCAGGTCTTCATAAGGTGAAGCCAACCTGGTGGCAATTAACAACAATAGATTCCTGATATTAGTAATTTGACTGTTTTCATTCACTGAATGAAACCTTCCACTGGAGACTCGGCAACATTCGCTGTTTTTGCAAGCCAAAAATTTGCTAGTTTTTCTCCTTACCCATTTTGCAAAAATATTTTTCAAATGTCTATATCTACAAGGACTCTTTATATACCTGGTCCCTCTCCCTCCCATGTTACAACACGGGCCTGTTCCATACAATGGTTGAAGCCAGGTTTAGTTATTCCTAGAACAGGCCCATTGAAATCAATGGTACTTAAATCTAGTAAGCATTAATTGAACTTATTTAAGTCACACTAATTTATGTGGGTTTACACAGTTAATTGAAGCCCCCCCCCCCCCCTGCCATTATGATGTTGAGAATGAAAAGCAGTGAAACACCAACAGCAGCACTCAGGCATTTTACAAAGCTGAAGCAATTACAATGTCATCTAACAATCTCTCCTTAGAAGAAGCAGAAATATGTTTACATGAATGAGAGGGTTTCTTAAGCTTAGAGCTATTCTGCAACCATATGGTTGGCATTTCACAAAAAATGAAAATTGGGCACAACAGTGCCCCACAGTGTGCCTGCTTAGCAACAGCTGCAGTACTAAAGTAGCTACAGAACAAACTTAACATTTATTCTAAGCAATCAATGCATGAAAGTAGAGCTTCATGCACAAGTAATTCATACATTTCTTCCAGGAACTCATGTCACTCTTGCTTCTGTTACAAATCTGAATTATGTTTCCATCCTGTTCTTCAGGTTTAGTAGACCTCATGATTCAAAATTAGAATCCAAAATTGTATCTGCACTATACCATTACATGTATACCTTGATTAACAAAGGCCCTATACAGATTGCCAAAATAAAGCTGCTTTGGGTCACTTTGGAGGTATGCTGTTTAAGTGATGCATGCATCCTAAGAGTTTGGAAGCTGCGGCAAAGCTGCACTCCTTAGGACTGGATCGTGGCTTTGGCATGGCTTCCATACTCTTAGGATGCATGCATCATTTAAACAGCATACCTCCAAAGTGACCCGAAGCAGTTTTATTTTGGCCTGTCTGTATTGGGCATACATAAAGTAGCTTTACTACTTTAACTGAAAATTTGTTACCAGAGGCAGAAATGACATGCAAAGAATAGGAACAGGTAGGTACATCACAAAAAAGAAGAGCAGTTCAACATGTTTCAACAAATATTTTATTCAGAACTAACACTATGTGCATGTGAAATTAAACAACCAAGTCATGTAAAACTTGTGTTAGTAATTAAAAACATTTTTAACATGCTGTGGGTAGGTGGCTGTTCATGAATGCTTAATAAGTGAAGCTGGTGTTTACTTTTGTTATAGCTGACAGGCACACAAAGCTAGAATAGGATTGGCTTGAATGGAATCCTGTTTTTCCCCCCATCTTAACCTTTTATTGCATTGTTTATTGCAGATATGCTTCTGCAACCTGACATTGAAAGTCTATGTTTCCGTGGCCCTCCTTCATCATCCCCTCAACCCCAATGCTGCTAAAAAAACCAGCTAAACGGGTTGGTGACAGGCATAAAAAGGCTTTGTTAAAAGGAACTTCTTTGTCAGTGGCTTTGTTAACTGATCAATGCCTGACTAGCAGTTTGATACCATTTTAACTTTCATGGAGCCATTCTACAGAATCCTAAGATTTTTAATTTTGGTAAAATGCTAAAAAGCTCTAGCGCAGTGCTCTTCCAAGTGGTGGTCTGTGGATCAGTGCTGTTCCTCCACACTTAAGAAGTATTGGTGTTGTGTACTGCCCCTGAACAACACCAGTAGAGATCTTTAGGAGAGAATTTTAAGTACCTCACCAAACTATAGATTCCACAATCCATAAACTGGAGTCATGGCAGATAATGTGATATCAGAATGTTATATAACTATGTAGTGCAGATCTACTCTATGGGCAGCATCTTGTTAATGAAATAAACGGATGTAAATGCTGTTTATTGCCCCATATCTCTCTTTTTGGACGGGCAAAGGAAAGTATTGTCTTTGTGCCCTTTCTCAAATTTTCCCTTGGCAATTGTCAAGACCCAGAAGTGGCCACTTGCTGCTGCTTACTGGTGGGGAAGGAAGGGAGAGAGAAGGCTTTTCAGCAGCTAATGATGCAACTATTCTAGGCTCCAGAAGAAAAAAAGGAGAATGTACTCTGTTTGTAAATGTACCCTCATTTCTTCCCCTCTCCAAGCTAAGACTAGAAAGTTTAGCACACCGGGACAGATGGGAAACAGGACAAAAGGGGCTGGGACTGAGTGTGAAAAGAGTGAGAGATGCATTTTACCACGCTCAAAAGTCCCCATTCCTTTGGGTTCCCCTCTGTTCTGTTCCCCATCCATCCCACAGGAGGCAATTTTTGAGAATGGTTGCTGAACAGTTCTCGAAAATTGCCTCCTGTGGGATGGATGGGGAACATAACGAAACAGAAGAGGATGGAACGGGGATTTCCTGTGCGCGGTAAAATGTGTCCCCCACTCGTTCCGGCCCCATCCCGGCCCCTTTTGTAATGCACAAGGCTCATTCCAAGGGCCTTTGCGATAAACTCTTAGCTGTATCTTCATTGTCTGAATTGCCTTCCTTTCTCACTGGTAAACAGCAGCAGCAGGGCCCCTCCCAGGGATTGGTAGATGCTTAGGTGAGGGAAGAGCATCACACTTCATGTGATGCTCTGCTTGCTCAATATAGAATCTTAACCTATATCTCCTGAATCTAATCATCATTTGGATCGGATCACTAACAATTGGTACAACTTATCAGATAGTACTATGTCACATGGATAACAGAATCATAGATTCATAGAATCCTAGAGATGAAAGAGACCTCAGGAATATGTAGTCACCCCCAACAGATGGCTATCCAGCCTCTGTTTAAAAACCTCCAAAGGAGGAGACTCCACCACACTCTCTTTCTATTGACATGTCTATGACATGTCTTTCTTTCTGTCTCACACTAAAGCTGAGATAATATGAAATTCCAAAGCAATGATCCAAGTAGCAATGAGATCAAATGTGATATGTGAAAGGAAAAAAATATTCACCACTACCAGATATTATCACATCATATTTTGTGTGAACTGAAATTCCCACCTGAGTTGGCTGATGGTTTTACTTTCTATGTGGCACACGTCTGTGTAACTGAAGCACAGTAGTACCTGCATATTTGAGGAAATATTCCATTTTTAATTGCAATATGTAAATTCACTAAATAAAACACTAATCTTTCATTGTGTTTCCATGATATTTTTAGAACTGCAGGTGAACTTACTAATTCTGGCTACTCTACTTTTGATCCCTCCCTGTTCAGCCTCTCAGGAACTTCCCTACTTTACAAAAGAAGAAAAATGAGCATGATCACCATATTCCATTGCACAGATAGACACATAAGTCTGGTTGAAATTCACGGGGTGTAAGTACACTTATCACTTTTGCAATGGAGTTTCTATATTTACAACTTTTGAATACATCTATCTACTATTTTTATCAACTATTGGTTCCCATTTTTATCCCACCTGTACCTGTTTGCATCCATTTTTTTTTAAAAAAACCCAATATTAGTAAAGTTAAACACAATTGATTAAATACAAATTTATGAACAAGATAGTTACATAGGAGAACTTCATCTTTAAGATATATGATTCACACCAATTAGTAACCCTTGAGAAATGAACTGACTTACCCAAATTTATACAAAAAGCTTAAGGAAGACCTGAGGTTCTCTTTTTGTGTCCTAGTCCAGAGTCTTATCTGCCAGATCATCCTCTTGACTTTCAGTCCCAATTCCTTGATGCTCCAGTTTCTTTCCTTAACCTTTGATCACGTGCATTGACCCTGGTACCCTCCTTGTTTTAATTTCTCCTAATTAATTAAACATCATATCACCCCTCTATGCAGCATGGGTGATATATAATGTGAGAGCTCATCTCAGGTGCTTATGAGAAGGCCTTTCAAGGTCAGCCTTAAGCTTAGTTGCTAATCCCAAAGAGAATAGAATATAAAAGCTAAATGAGATTTACGTCCATAGTCACAGGAACCAGGCTCCAAGTTTAATGGAGGTCATGCTACTCAACGGCTAGGCAGAGGCTATTTTTAGAAATCATTAAGGTGTTATTTTTACATTCTAGCTATTGAGGTTTTTCTAATTTGGGAAACTGGTGTTAATTAGCCTCACTTGTTTGACGTCATGTTTTCCACAGTCCCTTCCTTATAGACCCTGCCAAATGCTACTGGCATTCAGAATGGCTCTAACTACTGAGGAATGACTTTTCACCTTCCACTTAATAGTTTCAAAATAACTGTAAATTAACACTTGTATCTCAAAGAACATCAATGTCTTGTAAAAGCATTGCTGTGTGTAAATTTCTTTGCAGCCACCCATGTTCCCAACATGGCTGCCAGAGTTACTGCAGTATTGTGATGTTCATGTATAAAGGCATAATGCTATAAAGGAAAGTGGTCAGAGTTAACACAGAATAGATTTATACAGACTAGAAATGGATAAAGAGGAGATTGATTTGTATTGACCTACAGGTCTGAACAAAACAATATGTAAGGTGTTATTCACACTAGGAATAACCCAATGTGGAAACCAGGTTATTTCCATATATTTTCCACAATCAAATCTCTCTGTGGCATTTTTATCCCCATTGCCATTTACACTTGAGTCAGTCGGGGGTGGGGGGGGAATGAACACCATGGAAATAACCCAGTTTCCACACTGGGTTATTTTGTACTGTGAATGACTCCTAGGAAAACCAGCGTGGCACAATGGCTTGAGCATTGGATTACAATTTTGGAAATCAGGTTTTCAATTCCTGCTCAACCATGAAAACCCTTGGGTGAGCTTGGACAAGTCACACACTCTCAGCCTCAGAGGAA
Organism: Sceloporus undulatus; assembly: GCF_019175285.1. NCBI lineage: Eukaryota > Metazoa > Chordata > Lepidosauria > Squamata > Phrynosomatidae > Sceloporus > Sceloporus undulatus. The sequence goes on from NC_056524.1 coordinate 67,827,191, forward strand.
GGCAAAGGCAAAACCTCTCTGAACAAATCTCACCAAGAAAATCCCATGATAGGTTCACCTCAGGGTTGCCATAAGTCAGAAATGACTTGAAGGCACACAATAACAAATATAGCTTGTAAAAATCTGCACAATGCAATCACTGTTCAGCGAAAAAACTCACTACATTCACACAAAAGTCTAACCAATTGTACTCCAAAGGCACGTAAACACAATTTTTCAATTCTAAAGCTGGACTAATAGAAATCAAGTTTTTGCTCATTTAAGCAACAAGCAACAACTAGTGGATAAATTATTTACTGTATTCTTCACATGTGTACGTTTTAAAAAAACTAAACAGATTATGCCCATATTACAACTATATTTAAAGAACTTAACAGGGCATCATTCCATTTTTAGCACAATTCATAATGCTAGCAAATTACCTTTAAAGCCCTATATAGCTTGTAATTCCCAAGATTGAACTATATGATATGTTTATCATGTATTTTTGTTTTTGTTTGTTTGTTTTGCTTTGTTTTGTTTTTTGCAGAGGTGCTTTCCCAGACAGTGAAAAACATGTGTTTGCCATATCATGGGATTTTCCTCACCTATGTTTCTTGTACTTAGTGTGCTTTGTTGTGTGATTGGTCACTGGAAGATAAACATGGTCTTAATTTGTTGTTGTTGTGTCATCTTTGACTTACAGTGACCCTAAGGCAACTCTATCATAGACATAATTTGTATTGCAACACTACCATCTGTTTGATGCAATGCTACTATCTTTTTATTTTTAATGCATTTTTTTAATGTTGAATTTATGATAATTTTTTCTTCACTGCTTTGTTTAATTAATTATTTATTTGGTTAACCAACCAGAAAGATTTGCTGATGACCATTACAGTGGTACACGCCCTTTGACAAGCTATACAAATGCAAATATAAATCAGTCCTACAATGGCAAGAAGCCTGACGTAAATCCATATTACACCTGCTCATCTCCTTTTTGGGTTGTTGCAGAGGTCAGTATTCTCCTCCACCCATGTAACCATCAAAGCTCCTGACTCACTGTTTAGCCACTATCCCACCCCCTACTGCCATTCAATGGCTGTGGAGAGCGAGGACGATAACAGAAGCATCTCGCTATGACTCTGTAGACAGACATAGAATCATTACATCATCTACTCTTCTCCCCCTCTCCAAATTATACCAGCCATAGAATGGTGATGTGAGGAGGCTACAATGTCTAGTTCAGGAGGAGAGCTGAGTGGAGAGATGTAGCATGCTTCCACCCAAAGAACTATTGTACAAGTGCCATACAGGATGTTTGCTAAATATACTGTATGACAAGCTCCATGTTCTCATAAAGCATAGCAAAGGTTACCTGCTCTTATTCATGAAGTACAATGAATTCCTATAATGTCTTGCTATTTGCTAATTTGTCATAATGTCAAATTTTTGTGTTTTTTAAAAACAGTAGCAATGATTCATGTTAGATACTGAGAATTTTGACTTTCAAGACATATTTTTAATAAAGTAATTTTATTGTAGAAGATCGATTTGGACTAGACAGTATACATGAATTAAATAAGAACAAACTTGGCAATTTTACTAACAAACAAAAAACAACTATAGAAACTATGTTTCAAATGCCAAAATAAAAGTTAGAAAGATAAATTAAAGGTCTTTTATTACTGTCTTGGAGTATGATTCCTTTATGAAACCTCTTGTATAAAGTCCTTCCAGAAACCCAAGTGATGAGCTGGTGGATTTGGACATATGGTGTTGTTGTTAACATAGCCCAGGAAAGGGAACCAAATCTCTTCAAAAGATTTACAAAATGTCTTATTTTTTTGAGCTTTTGATCTTGCAACCAACGTTTCCATTAACAGGACATCCCACACACAACCCCACCAGTTTTCTATGGAGAATTTACCAGATTTCTAATTTTTAGTGATTTCAGCCTTGGATCCTGCCATAAAAAAACTGATTAGTGTTTTATGTTTCAGATTTCTGTTTACATTCTAAAAGAGTGAAAGCAATAAAAGACTTGGACAAGGTGTGATGTCCTCTTTCATAATTTCTGAGATTATTGAAATAACCTCCAACCAGAATTGTCTGACTGTGGCACATTCCATCCACATGTGCAAGTATGTGTCCTTGTCCCTACAACCTCTTCAGCACCTAGTACATGTGTTGTTAGTGATTCTTGCAATTTGGACAGGACTCAAGTACCATTTGTGGATTAACTTCAGGGTGGACTCCCTAATGAGGGCTGATTTTGTCTTAAAAGGAGGGGAACCCCAGATTTTCTGCCAATCCGAGTCTTGAATTGTTATATTTAGGTCTAATTCGCAGCCTCTTTCAGGAGCAAGGCCATTACCATAAACTGAGACATTTTGTATATACCTGGACATTTTAATAATACAGAAAGACTTGACTCATTTTGTAATTTCTTAAAATTCTTACTATTCAGTTAAAAGTATCAATTACAACTAAATATTTGTTCTATGTGTATGACAGTGTATGAGATTTCCCTGACTTGCCCTTATGTCTTGGCAACCTATGAAAAGCAGAAATAAAGCAAGTGATACCTCTTCTTGCCCTAGAAACAGGAAAATGAAGAAAAGTGGCAATTCTACTTAGAAAACTGTTTGATTTGCTTCCTTTCTTTTTCTAACACCACACAAATATTTGATGAAAACTGTTATGAAAGTCAGCAGAACATTGAAAGTTTTCCACACTTTGAATAAGCTTTTCCATCATTTGAGCAAAGTGTGGTCAATGACAGAAAACACTGTGGGGGTGGATGGTTAACTTTCACTGATGGTGTGTGCCATGGTGTGTGTGTGTGTGTGTGTGTGTGTGTGTGTGTGTGTGTGGAGATTCACATTTTGAGCAGCATTTTACTTAGTTTAAGGGAAAAGAGGAGCATGCGAGTATTCAGAATGTCCACCAGAGCAATTATTTTCCTAAGGGATTATGAACATCAGACAGGCTTTCATGTCACAGCTGGGAAGAAGCCAATTTACCTCTGGCCTTTCAAAGCAGATGGAATTAAGTAGCGCTACCAGCCCACTATCAGACATGTAGAGTAGTTTGTCTGCTTTTCACATGGTTTTGGTAAACATCTTATGAGATTGAAAAGGAGAAGAAAAAACCACAGAGTGGTTTTACACATGATAGCATTATGCCTGAGCATGAGAAAGGAAGACATACAGCTGATGACTAGATGCCAAGAATCTGCATGGACAAAGGGTGGCTAAATGTAGATGGTAAATATATTCCCATAACTTAAGATCAGTTGAACAGAACTGAACTAGAAAAAAAATTGAAGGGGTAATATGACTTATATTATTTCAAATTTCTAACTTCAGTGTTAAGGACCAACAGAAACACTGTGTTTCATGCCGCTTTGCATCCCTTTTTGGGAGAAAGGCAGCATAGAAATAAAATAAATAAAAATAAATAATGTTTGTTTATTTGTTTGTTGGATTTATATCCCACTTTTCTCCCAAAATAGGACCCAAGATATTATATTATTAACCTGAATCCTAATGTTAGTTCCAATTAGAGTAGACTCGTTTAATAAATGGGATTTGCTTATGTTTTAATTCATCATTCAACAATTAATTCAGTTCATCTCTATCTATCTACCAATAAGACTCAGCATGTTTTGTTGTGTAAACTAGGTTTGTTTTTTTCTAATTAAAAAGATAAATGGTTTTAAATTTTGGGATCCTACTTTTGAAAATTTGGAAGAAAACTAACTTGTTTTAGGTATAAAGACTTCCTGGAGCAGAATAATATAATAACACAGTATCACACCGAGAATGTTTTTTTAAAAAAGACATTCAGTGGTGTTTCTTCCTCATCAGTCTCTTATTTTTCAAATTCAATAATTTATTAGTGATCTTACATGAAACCAATAACTTAAAATATGCCAAACTAATGAAAACACTTATTGTCTAAATTTTAATTTATTTTTTAAAATGTGTAACAGAATCAGAATACTTTAAAAGATTTCATGGTCAAGTGGACACAAAATATTGGAAATAATATTCCAATGGAATATGGGGAAACCTCTTTACAGACATAGATTCCACTGAAACATGTTGGTCCAATATGGCATGCCTACCTTTGGTATAACAAGGTCCAAATTATTAAGGAATTTGAAAATCGTTTTATTAGTAATATGTTAATTAAAATTTGGACGCAGGTAGAATTCCTTGATGGATTTCAAGATAAGAAGGTTTCCTAGGCAGGTGGTAGCTTAAGTAAGGCTGGAAAAGATACAGAGACCTACCGAAGAAAGACATTAGAGGCAATATTATTCTCAGATCAAGAGTAGAGCTTGAAAAGACGAATAAGATACTTGACTGGTATACCTACCTACAAACAGAAAGGAGATTTAAGGAAGACTTGGGGGTCTTCCAGAATGAACTGGACAACATACTATGGTTAAAAGAAAAAAGTAAAATGGCTAAACTGTACAAACTGGTCCTAAAAAAGGGATCTGGAATGTGAGTTAATAAAAGACTCAGTGAGAAGATGGGCAAAAGATTTAGGCTTCACAATAACCTTGAAAAGTTGGGACTGCTTTACTGCTTCCTGAAACTCAAAAAAAATTTTTTTCAAGATTGCTAACACACCCATGAGACTGAATGAAATATATAGACTGGGCAATGATAGATAGCAATAGCAATAGCTATCGTGCTGCAGGATTGAACTCATAATGTTTGGGCTACAGCACCAGCATTTAACCACTGTGCCACCAGGGCTCCATCCATCCAGATGTTGGAAGTGCCACAAGGAAGCCGGCTCTTTGCTATATATCTGGTGGCCTGTCCTTTGATAAAAATGTTCTGTGCCAAAGTACATATGATCATACAATTTAAAAAAATATTTTACTTAATGGATTGCTATGGTTGTTCTAAAAATAAAAAATACAAATAAATACAAATAAAATAAATTCAAATAATAATAAATACAAATAAAAAAAGTCAGGCTGGGAAGGACATAGGGCAGGATTAACTGATCTGGTTAATCCTCTGCTGTCTTACTTTTTAATCTGCTCTTAAAATGTCCCAGTTTCTGTCTCATTTCTCCACTTTCCTCTTTTGTCCTTGACTATTTCAATTAATACAAACTGAGTTTAGGTAGCAGAAGTATTTTGTACTCAGTTAACTCTGGGGGGGGGGGGGAGGAAGGAGGGGGCAGAATCTTTTCCTTCCCGGTAGACTCAGGCGAAAGCAAAATGCTGCAGCATCTCTTAATTTATATGTTCCCCCTTATTAATAAGTTGGGCCATTTTGACACACCTTGATGTTGCTTAATCACATGTGCCTCCATTTTCATCTGTGAAATGTTACCTTTAACAATTGGATAACAAACAAAAATTTAGCACAGGAAGCATTTTCAGAATCCAGATGGGAAAAGTTTCATCAGTCATTTTTTCTACCATTTTGTTGAAGAAAAGAATTGGCAAAATTGTATATTGACTCACAGCTCTCTTGGACAAGGTTTTTGCCTTCAGAAAACACATGTTTCCTGGAAAAGATTCAAAAGCTACCATTAGGTAGGCTACATGCTCTTACCGAAAGGCAAGGGTTGAAAGGAGAGCTTCTGTAGGATAAAGTATGAGCTGATCCATATCCTAATCCTGTTGACTGTGGCTGGAAGAGACCATTCCTAACTAGAACCTGCGTTTATAGCAGTCTTCCAGAATCTGGGGCCATTTGCAAACAAAGCTTTTACTCTACCATTAACCTATATAAAGTGACTGGATTAAAATAAAGATTTCCTTTTAGAGAAGTGCAGGCAAGAACTTGGTAAGTGTGTTTTTAAAAAGTACATTTGACTAAAGTCTAATCTTTTAAAAATATATTAACAGTCAGCCAAAATATACTGGGTTTTTCCAGACATTATACACACTCTTGTTTGTTTCAGGCTGTCTGTCAAGAGTTTAGTGCCTACAGCTTCCCAAAAGGAGGAGTGAGGTCTGGACAACATGGCCTCAGTCCAATTGCTAGTGTGAGCTAGAGTAGGTTCACTCAATCAGTGGGAATTTGGTAAGTAAAAATGTAGGTAGTTTCCGTGGATTCAGTTGGTAGGACTATTAGTCCATTTGGAACTAGCAATTAGATTTAGGTTTTTGTTCCATCATTCAACAGGTTTGGCTTTAGGTATAAAATCAAAAGATTGTTTAACTGAAATGGAATGACTGTAGTCAAAGGCTGCATCTGCACTGCGGAAATAATGCAGTTTGACAACGTTTTAACTGCCATGGCTCAATGCTATGGAATTCTAGGGACTCAATCAGGGAAACCATGGGCCTGAACTTGCAGGACCTGAACAGAAAGGCTGAAAACAGGGGAAGATGGAGATGTTTCATTAACAGGGTCATCATGAGGTGTTTAAATGCCTTGGGAGTGAGACATATTTAAACTTTTGTTCTGTGTTGTCCCAATTCCCACAGCTGATATCCTTGCAATCTCTATTGTCCTCAAAGCTTATACTAGGGGCCCATTCACACTACCTTTTACCCCGGTTTTGAAATCGATCCTTGCACGTGAAGTTCATATTGGGCCCGATTCTGTCACAATCCAGTTCGAGGCATGCACAAGGAAATGGCCCTTAGCGCGGGGTATTGAGATTCGGGCTAAAATCCATCTTTTCTGAAAAGACCCGGGTTCCGCGAAATATGAACTTGCCCCCGATCACGATCGGGGCAAATTCAGGGAGGGATTAAGGTCAGAGGGCGGGCAGAGGTCAGAGCATTCCCTCCCCTCATTGGAGGGGAGGGGAAGGAGGAAGAAGAGGAAGAAGAGGAGGAGGAGGAAAAAGCCGAAGGAAAAAGGGGAATTGGCAAAGGGTGACAGGAGGTTAAAAGGGGAAATCAGGGTGACTGACAGGGGCTGCAAAGGGCTGTCAGGGGGGGGGGGGGGGGGGAGTGGAGAAAGTGATGGAGGAGGAGGAGGAGGAGGAGGGAGCCATGGAAAGAAGGGAGCCATGGAAGACATTCTATAATGGAGCAGGAGGAGGATGATGAAGGAGCCAGGGCAGCTCAGAGGGAGGGGAGGGTCAGAAGGAAAGAGGAGGAGGAGGAGGATTGCCAAGGGAAATTGGGCTGCGGGGCCAAGCCGGAGGAGGGATGTAGGGAAATCAGGCTGGAGAAGGAACCGCTTTTATTTTTGACAATTTATGTGCATGATTTTTTGGGTGACATGTCTGTGTGCTTGCTTGTGCTACTTTCATTTCCTTTTGTTCCTGGGTTGTTATTATTAGTAGTAGTATTAGTATTATATGAGGATGCTACAGTCAGAATGCCTGCACTGCATTTCCCTTTTATTCCCAATTGATTCCATGGGTCATTTGGAACTGACAGGTCACTCTCTCTCAGCCTCAGTGGAAGGCAATGGCAAAGCTCCTCTGAAGAGAATGTAAGCAGGAGGAAAGGGGTCAGTTCAGGTCAGGTCAAAGGCAGGGCTTGAACGGAGCTCGCATCAGGCACCTTCCCCCCCTTTTTTATTTTTTAAAATTATTTTTGACAAAATATGTGCATGTTTTTTTTCCTTGAGGCAGGTATATAGATAGATAGAACATGGATAGCAGCTTGTTCCCTTTCCCTTTTATTTGCTGGCTACCAGCAAAGGGGAAATGTTGCAAAGGGCAAGACTTTTTTTCCTTTGCGAATGAATGCTACAATCCCGAATGTTACAAAAGTTGATCTTGTCAATTAGGCAAATTGGCAAAATGATACATGCTTTTGCTGCTGTCTCTAAGGAATTCAGGGGTAGCCCTGAATTGCTTTTAAAAGCAAAAAAGAATGCATAGCAATTGCATCCTTTTCTGGCATTTCCGAGGTGAGGAATTTTTTATTATTATTATTATTATTATTATTATTATTATTATTATTATTATTATTACATGTGTAAGAGGCATTCTGGGGTGGCAAGGAGTGAGGGATACAGGATGCATTAGCTTGCATTTTGGGGTTGAAAATGGGGCCAAGGGCAGATCATAACCTGCACTGACCCAAATGCCCACAATACACACACAATAGAGGTTTTTAAATTTGACAAAATGTGTGCATTTTGGTGCATTTTGTGCCTGGCTCTATAAAAAAAAGGAGAAGGGAAGCAGACTTCCGATGCCCCAATGAGTGCTGCAAACATCACCTATGACGATCGCTTGATTGACAACAGGCACCTTCACGTTAAACCTGATTTCTGAAGAAGGCATTCAGGTTAAAATGCACTTCATTTTGTAGTGGGCACTCGCTTACGGAGAGATTCGGGAGGGAGCCCCCCCGAATCTGCCCAGTTCCTTCAGGATCAAAACTGCCAGTGGGAATGGGGCCTAGGTATGGGGAATGTGTGGCCTGTCAAATGTGGATAGGACCCCTATCAGACCTAGCCAGCACTGGCAAGAGTGTAAAGTCCAACAGCTTCAGGAGGACCATATGATCCCCTTCCCTGCTTTATGTAATCCAGTAGACCATAGATATTTTTCATTGCCATTCTTAATATATTCAGTACTACCAGTGCAGCTCCCTAACAACCACATGCTTTCAAACTTTTCACAGATGAAAACTGGGGCACATGTAGCCAAGTAACATCAGAGTGTGGTTAATATGGTTAAGTTATTAAGGGAGAAGAGGAACAGACAAGGTAACAGAGGCTGCAGTGGTTTACTTTTACTTTCACAAAAATGTACTGGAAAGGAAAAGATTCTCCTCCTCCTCTCCTCTCTTCACTGCTGAGTAAATTTTTGCACTTTGAACACAATTTGCAGCAACTGAACTAAACTGAAAACAAAGGGGGAGGGCACGTAGGAGAAAGACAGAAACTGGAAAATAATAAGAATAATAATAATAAGAAGAATAAAATGTATTTATGTCTCGCCCCCCTACGAAACACATTCCGGGCGGCTTACAAAGTTAAAATATATATTCCCAAACCCTCAATCCCACCCCAAATTAAATTAAAACATACTTTAAAAGATAGCATACAGGCAATAAGTGGCTAAAGTGAGGTCAGGTCACAATTTGGGTTTTTAATTTGGTGGCTGGGTATCTATTCAGGAAAGGCCTGGCGGAAGAGATCCATCTTAATAGCTTTTTAAAAGTTGTTCAGGGTGGTAATATGACGGATCTCGTCCGACAGGCCATTCCATAATCTGGGAGCGACACCCGAAAAGCTCCTCTGGGCAGTCGTAGATTGCCTCGTTTTTAAAGGTTGCAATAAATTTCTCCAAGAGGACCTGAGTGCATGGGAAGGATTATATGGAAGGAGGCAGTCCCGAACGTAGGTTGGACCCAAGCCATTTAGGGCTTTATAGGTGATAATCAACACCTTGTACTAAGCCCGGAAACTAATAGGCAGACAGTGAAGTGATCCTAAGATCGGTGTTATTTGGTCTCTTCTAGATGTACCTGAGACCAGTCTGGCTGCCATGTTCTGTGCCAGTTGAAGTTTCCAGACCAAGCATGAGGGTAGCCCCCATGTAGAGTGCATTACAGAAATCCAGACAGGAGGTTACCAGAGTCTCAAGGTCCTTGACTTCCAGGAAAGGGTGCAGCTGGTGTATCAGCTGAAGCTGGTAACAGGCACTCCTCATCAGGAGCGATGGGTCCAAGAGTGATGGGAACATCTTAAAAACAGCTGGAAAAGCAAAGGATTAATTGGGATTGTTCTTGCCTAATCGGGACAATAGAAGAATTTGCAATCACACCATACACTTTCAGTTTGTTTTGCCTCTGCTTCCTCTCATGGAGGTAAATGTCATGTTGAATAAGTGTTATTTTTGGCCCCATATCCTTGTCCATTTGCATTTAAGGTTCTTTGTAGAGATAGTATACACGCTAATATCATTTGTCACAAATTCATTTTTTCTTTCCCATAGCACTCGTCAAGTGCTGCTTTTAAATAACTACAGTACTTAAAATTTCACAACCTTATTACTCTCATAAAATAGTTATTTTATTCTTTATATTTTAGGCCCAGCTGTGGTGATTCAATCTAGAATAGTCCCCCTCCCTTAAAAAAATGCCAGCCAAGAAGGGAGAAAAACCCTCCAGCAGTAATACAGCTCATTTATAAGGAGTGGCATTTTTACAATACTGAGACATTGCTTCCCCTTCCATCTGCCTTATCTAAACACTGCCTATTTAAGTTTTTCATGGTAAGTGAAACCACAGCATGTTGATCTGAACAAGATATACATCTGGCTTAGAAGCATCACCTTGTACATTTGACATTTTATGAAACAGCTCTGTATTTCTTCATTCATTTAAATACTTTTTTTTCTTTCCTTTCGATGGTGGTTGGTTTGGAAGAAAAAAGCACTAGGGGATTTCTTTGCCACAAAAGTTTTTATTTCTGCATTTTTATTTTTATTTTGTTAAAAGAGTGAACATTCACTAACCAAACACATCAGGTACACTGCCATGTACCATGTACTCATTTGATATGAGTTTTGTGGTTTTAAATTCAATTATTTTCCTATTTTCAGAAGTCAGGCTTAAATCTCAACATACTTCATGCTGCACATTGTAAAAGAAAAATCTTAAAAGTGAATGTGAAAATGATGATGATTTATGGCAATCCCCAACCAATCCCTGCCCTTTGTTATCATGACAGCACGTTTGTGAAATCTCACTTTTTGACATGCAGTTATAAACATCATTTTCAAAAGCAGCTAATGGAAATCAAAACAGTAAAAGACAGTAGTATTCAAACCATGTACTGTTGATTAGTCCCACTGAAATCACTTATGATTTTTTTTCATAAGTGAAAGGAAGCAAGCAGATTAAGAACATTAGACACAGTGATTATTTATTTGTCAGTTCATACAAAGTAAATTCTCTGCTTATACAAGAGAACAGGGAAACCTCCACAGGTATGGAAGTTTGCATTATCTTCAGAGGCCCTTGATTATATTAGGTTAATGTTGTCTTCTCCCAGAGGAACCATGTATGTTTTCCTTTCCCAAACATAAAGAAAACTGCCACCACAGACAAAAGGCAACTTTGTATGTATGATTTGGACCAACTATCTCTTTGAGTGGTGCCCCCCTACCTGATAGAGAGGTATAGATGGGACGAAACCCTACAACAATTGGCTCAACACTGTGTGCTAGCTAGAAAAATCTTTCCTGTCATGATTTTCACTGTCCCTGGAAGCTCTGGAAGCTGGTGGCTTCCATGTGAAAAGAGGCAGTGAATCCACTCTGAGTTTTATACGAAACTTTTAAGGACTGTCCAAGGTGCTGAACCATGTCCCCCCCCCCTCCACTTTGTGTCACCATCTTGGACAGTGATTTTAAAGATTACTCTGAAATCTGAATTCACCAGCCCTTTGACACGGAAGCTGCCAGCTTCCACTGGGTGTAAGTAAATATCAAAGCTCTGCACGTACCCTGAGCTCCTGGATGTGAGTTTTTATTCTGCCTGCAAGGACCATTAGTGGTCTACATGCCCTGAAAGTGCCAGATCTCAGCTGTCTTGGAAGGAAAGCAGGGCCAGCTCTGGAGACTGCCAACAAATATCAGGTGCTGTAGACTGTATTTCAAAGGAAGGAACTGGCAAACCATCCCTGCATTTTCCTTCCCTAGGAAAACTCTAAGAAATTCAAATGGTTACCATAATTGACAAGCAACTTGAAGGCACATATACATGTAAGAGCAATTACAGGAGGCCATCCCTGCATGCAGTTCCCAGCAATGTGGCCTAAAACCAAGGCTAGCAATCAGGGAGAGCAGGACAACTGTCTTCCAGGGCAGGGGCTACAGGCAATAATGGCATATCTCCTATTCCTGAGCTGAACTTGGAAAAGTTTCTTTTTTGGCATGCATCTCCCAGAGTCCTCCAGCCAGTATAGCTAGTGGTCAGTGACTGGTTAGCTGACTGGTCCAAAATGTAACTTTCCCAATCTCTGCTCCTGAATCTGAGAACCATTCTTCTCTGTCAGAGTACCAAAAGAGTGTGCCCTGTGACTTGTTCTACAGCCCCTAAACTGAGGGGCAGCCCATGGCCCACAACATTCTCATTCCCCTTGAAAGCCAGTAAAAATGGCTCCAAACTAGCTGCATAGGTTGCAGTTTGGGTAACTCACCCAGGTCAGGGGAAAAAATGAAAAAAAATTAGCCCAACACAAACATCAGCCAGAAGTGATGCAAAGTCATTTTGGGGACACCTGAACACAATAGTGTAGCTCATAGAGGTGGGGTGGAAAGGGGATAAATGTTGCTTCCTCCACCCGCTTTGCAGTTGCCCACTCTTGCCATAATTCGTCTGCTGGCTTCAGGTGCAGAAGGGGATACCGTATTTTACTTGCACAATTTGTTTATAATTATTTTATAGTTTATGTTTTATCCTTAGATTGTACACCTCTGGCAGGATTTAATGTTTCGAACTGGTTGTTTCTGTAAAGGGCCATGTAAACATATGACCCTATACAAAGAGATGATGATGATGATGATGATGATGATGATGATGATTTTTTCATGACCAGTATTTAAGTAATATTAAGCAGGCAGGAAGGCAGCTTCTGTATATGGCATGGCAAAATGGGACGTGGCAACTTGTTTTCTGCCTCTGGCAACAAAATGTCTTCAGCCAGTCCTGCCAGCTGCCTGAGTCCACATAGCCCCTGGGCTACCCATTCTCAAAAGTGCTCAAAGTAAAACCATAAAACATTGCTCATATTTGTGCCGCTAGAAATATTTTAATGTTCCAATCCTGTGTGCACTTCCCAGGGTAAGTCATTGAAAAATGGTACTTCAAGCAAATATGCATAGGATTGTGTAAAATGGGTTAAGGAAAATCTCTACACAAGATGTTTTTCTGTAAGATTAAAGCAATGTGTAGAACTGTTAGTCTATCAGGGTTGTCCATGTTGCTAAAGTGAAGAGTTCAATTTCCAACAAATATGGTGAAAAAGTACAATTATGAGTAATTTGTGAAAAGAAGCAATAGGAACCATACAAAACATAACCAGTAATAAATTGTCTTACAGAGGAAAATTAGTAATTTTAAAAGCTCCTTTAAAAAAAAGAGAAGTATTAATAGGGAGCATGTTAACATCAGTCAAAATACTTAAACAAGAGTTGAAAAAACAGTTTTCTAAAAAGCATCTCTGGAAGTGTGGCTTTGGAAAGTCATTGTGTAGAATGATGGCTGTTACACACACAAACACATATAAGGAGGAGGGGGAATTATACAGATGTTTATGACACAATGAAATGTTTATCCTTTGCAACATATAAAACAGATGTGTTCATAGATATATTGTCAATGGTATAATAACATATTTATTGAGTCTGTATCTGCACTGCGGAAATAACCCGGTTTGACACTACTTTAACAGTCATGGATCAATGCTATGGAATTCTGTGAATTGTAGTTTTGTGAGACATTTAGCCTTCTTTGTCAGAGAGCTCTGGTGCCACAACAAACTACAGTTCCCAAAATTCCATAGCATTGAGATATCACAGTCAAATTAGTGACAAACAGGATTATTTCTACTGAGCAGATACAATCTTAGAAGTAAAAATAACACTGTAAAATTAGTGGTCTTTGGTCATCCATCCTCTTTTGTATTTGCATTTCAAACAATGTAATTAAATTATAATAATTCAGAATGTCTGATTAATAAGTGATAGTCAGTTAAGTTATTCCTGGTATGGAAAGAGATATGTTGTTCTGAATATTACATAACTTAAAGCTTGTTCTCTTGCTATGATATTTATCTGAATCAAACTGAAACAAACTTGGAAACCAATAAGCATTTTTTCTTAAAATGTAATGTTTGTTAAGCACAGGTACTATACATGATGAGGTGACGTACAATCTTGACCAAAGACAAATTGGATTGAAAGTGGAGTCAAGAAAAGTCAGTATGGTTTGCATTAAGCACTCATTTTACTTTTTCAAAATGTTATAAACTCTGAAAGATACTACTGGATCTCTTGAGCAAGCACAATAATTAAATTATCAAGGCAGAAGCTGAACAACACCAGTCCCATGCCAACCAGCACACACAGTTTAGAGGAGAAAGAAAAAAGCTTAGAACTTTATCACATGGGGCTTGAAAAGTGGAATTAGAGCAGGATAGTAGCATCTGTGGCCATAACTTATCTCATGACACTGTGTCTGTCCAGTAGCTGATCTGTGGTCTATCCATTGATGGAGCACTTCTTCTCATTGATGGGCAAAACCTCTCCATTCCTCCCAACTGCACTGTTTTTCCACTCTTGATGCATGTGTGATAGATTCATCCCAAAGGAGTTCCAATATGCAGGTAGTCATGTGGTGTGAGCGGGCATGATTCTGCTCCTCTCTTCCTCTCTCCTCTTCACTATTCCCAAATTGGCCAGGGGTGATGATGGTGGTCAATTTCTTTTTTTAATTTCTTTTCTTTATTTCTTTTTTCTTAATGGATTGCCATGGTTGTGCTAAAAATAAAAAAGAAATACAATAAATACAAATATAATAAATACAAATAAAAAAGTCAGGCTGAGAAGGGCATAGGGTAGGGAGAGGGGTAATGGAGCACCATGTTGATTTAGACAAGCTGGGTGATATTAACTATCCCCAACGCAATATGTTTGTGTTGTTTCACTTACACAATTGTGCCACCTTGTAAGCCTGATATTACAAAGTCCTTAGTCTTCTCTGTAAATAATATAAAATAACTTTACTTGCAATAATTGTCCATAATCAAACACATGGTCTAATGGAGGAAAAAGAAGGAAGAGATAATAGCTACAAATTGAAGTGGTCAGAAAGAGAGAGGCTGTGGGGTGAAAACTGAAAAAGAAGTTGCCGTAAATACAGTCAGCCCTCCATATCCATGAATTCTTTATCCATGGATTCAGCCATCCATGGTTTGAAAATATTCCAAAAAGATACAAATTTAAAAAAGCAAACCTTGAATTAGCCATTTTATATAAGGGATACCATTTTACTATTCCATTATATATAATGGGACTTGAGCATCCATGGATTTTGGTATCCATGGGTTGTCCTGGAACCAAACCTCAGCGGATATCAAGGACCCACTGTATACAATATGCCTGAAATCAAATAGATGCAATAGATGTAATACACACAAACTAGCAATTAGTGAATGTGTGCATGACATGTTTCCTAACTCTTAAATACAGAGAACATTGAAAAAGAATGTGTTCTTTTTTCCATACCTTCCACTATTCCTTTTGTGCCATGACCTTTGACAGTGCCAACCGGAAGACAATGACTGACTTGTCATAGTTTCACTGACATGTACACTGTTTCAAAAATCTTTCCAACTGTACAGCAGCATGTAAATAAATAATGAAATATATTTGTTTGTTTTCTTTCTTCCTGATGGAGGCCCAGATATTATAGCAACCATTAGTTTTCTTCCTATATACTTATACAGGGATGTAGCTAGGATTTTAGGAAGGGGGGGGCAGACTAAGTGCTACCATTATAATGGGGCTTGGGTGCAGCAGCGAAGCAGCATGCACCATTCATTTTTCTAATGGAAGGGGGGGGCGGACCCCAAGAACCCCCCCCCCTTGGCTACGTCCCTGACTTATAGTTAGTCTTGTTGAGATGTGGATCCAGCACATTGAGAGGAATACGGCCTGCAGAAATAAGAATCTGATTCAGACTAAGCTGAGTGGATGAAAAGGTTTGTTATAGTTCCGTCTTTACATACTGCCACAACAGACTCCTGTTCTTCCTTCCAGAATCACCCCTGCCTTGTCAATATAGTAAAACTCCAGGGGTTGACTAGTCTCTGTTGATGAATGCAGGACATTATGAAACCTTGGCTTACCTCAAGGAACGGATTTGCTATAAACATTGTACAGGCATCTATAATGAAAAATAGATGTGATCCTTCAACTCCAAAATGCCCTCTCAAGAGAGATTCACCCAGTACCTCCTTTTTAAAAAAATATTTTTCAGCAAAATTGTAAATGCATATTGAATCTCATTTTGTTTGTACTTAACAATATAAGTGTCTTACTGTAAACAGGGCCAGAGACTATGACTGAAAGAGAACTGTGAAAATAAATATTGCATGGAGGCTAATAATCTTCTCCAAACACGCTGAGCTAGATAGTATGGCCTACTGGTCACTGCTAAGACTGTTTCCAGACAATAATTTTGTTATACAGTACAATAATTCTGTCTGATTCACATAATTTTCCTTGTAAGGAAGGTGGTGAGATAGCTTCCATTTGTGAATCCTTCCATTTTTTCCAAGATGTTGTTCTATCATTTCCTTCTTTCTTTACTATATAAAAGCCATTTTACTCACAGGAAATAAAAGCACAATAAATGTGTAATGTCTTTTGAGTGAGCATGAATCCAAATACTCAGTACATCTGTTTCATTTATAGTATGTGGACAGCCACATATTCTCCCCTGTTTTAGATTCTGGTGGAATTTTTAGTAGATTTTAAAAGCCGTTAAAACACAAAACAGTGGTGGAGAACATGTGGCTTCCAGATATTGTTGGACCCATCACCCTTATCCAGCATACCCAACAAAAGATCATAGGAGTTCAACAACATCTGGTGGGCCATATATTACCCATCTTTGAAGCACAGGCCTGGACTGTAAGATTGCAATCCTGTCTGTGCTTACTTGGGAGTAAGTACCCACTGAATATATGCAGAAAAATTCACAGTAACATGGTCAGGTTATAAGGCCTAGCATGCATGTTATATTATCCCCATGGGAAGTCATTTCTCCATGGAAGATCTCTGTGTTTCCCTAGCTATAATGTCTCATGCCACATGGATGCTTCTAATTGCATGGAGAATTTCCAGCCTTAACCCACAAGTATAAAGTAACATGGATGCTGGCCCTGAGTTCAATAGTGCAGCTGGTGAGCTTGGGCCCTTTCAGTTATGCCGAATGAACGTTGAGGGAGAAACCTTACCTTTCTAAATTTCCTGACTTTTATGAGGGCTTGCCACTGCAACCATGACGTTACCTTTAGTACTTGCTAATGCTTTTTATTTAATACTGAGGTTTGCTTTGCCTGACAGCAAAATCAGTGAATTATACATGCCCGAAGAAGAGGAAAAGCTCCACACAAATACGTTTTTCGTGCCAGGAGTAGTGCTGTCCTGGCTTTTTCCGTATTCGCAGGGCACTTCCTCTAAAGTTCAGTGACTTAGCTGTTATGTGTTATGGCCCTGATCCAGGAAAGCACTTAAGTATGTGCTTCACTTTCACAATGACATCACTTGGACGACACATACGCTTAAAGTGCGGCATGTTATATTAACTATTTTGCTGGATTGGGGCCTAAGCTAAGTTCCTCCACCCTACCCCAGAGTTGTTTCACAGATATTTGAGCCTGAAAGGCAACTGGATTTATTTTACCTCCAGTCCATGTGGGATTTAAACAGGTGTCTAATTAAACCTAATCACACTGAGTGTTTTAATCTCCTGGGTCTTGAATAAGAGGAGAAATTTCAGTGACTGTAAAGACAACCTGACAGGAAAAGGTGGGGGTGGCGTGAGGAAAGCTTTGCCCAGCAGAGGAAAAACAGAGAGCACACTAGAATGTTTGTAAAGGAGAATTGCTGTTGGTCCTCTGTTAAATGTTAACCTCAGTAGGCCACTCCAGGTCAAGTTAAGGACCTGCAAATATGGAGAGAATATTTTTCACCTGCCCTTGTGTAGGCTACATTTTTATAGCATTCCCTGTGTATACATACATTATTCTCTTTGATCTCCTCCTTAACCCAGGCAGGAAATTCTAATGGATGTCACTGATATGTGGGATCTCTTAATTCTCATCATAAAGGGAAGCAGCAAGGTCTATTACTCTAAACATGCTCTCAAATGAACATTTCATTTTTCGTCAGTAGTTAAGGCCAACATCATCCATATTACTCTTAAGCCTTCTGCTGCCTCTTTCCACAGTGTGGGCTCTGAGTCCCCAAATCCCAGAGACCAGAGAAAAGGTTACAGATAAATATTCCTGGTTAGTTATATACTATACATTTATGCCTGTCCTTTTGCCACATTTAACTACTTGTGTTGGCTGATTCTAACTGTGTTGTGTGTCTAGGGAACAATTGCTGCCTCACTTTTGCCACATAATAACAGACTCTTGCAACAAAAGCAGCAGTATCCAATGGTACCTTAAAGACTAATTATAAATACACTTTCAAGACCACAATCTTGACAGGTGGCTAAAATGCATTTAATTAATTCACTATTCTCTTACAAATGTGCACTGCACAATCAACGTATTTCAGCTATTATGGTGTCACAGGCCATTTTGATTACCTTTCCAATATTCTTTACGTAGGGCATATTATCCCTCTTCTACATATATACAAATAAGGGCCCTTTTACATTGGCCTAAAGAAGTGTGAGTTCTTGCAATATAGCTCCTTTGGGTTTTGCCAGGTTTTCCCAGTCCTTACCTCTGTGTCCATTTGTTCCATTGCAAGCAGGGGCTGCCTTTAGCAATTTATTGGATCTGCATTAGGGCGGCTTGCTGGAGTGGGTCTATGGTTTAAAGGGCAAATTTCCTTCTCTCTGAATTAAAGAAAAAAAACAGTGTTACACTACAAAGGGGCCAATTCATTGATATATTGGTGCACTATAGAGTACGAGTATAACATTTTTAAAAAATTAAAAAGAAAGCAGGAGAAAAGAAAAGAACGTATTGTTCCAATGTGACTTGGAATTAAAAGGGAAAATGTAGCAGCTGGGGTCGGGTCAGATTGCCAGAGTGAAAAATGGAAAGGGTTCCTGTCCCTTTAATGATTGTATGTAAGCGGGAATTTCTGCCGGTGTTGCTTGTTACCTTGTTGCATGACAAGCATCTGATTTCCTTCCTGTGCACAAGCATTAAAAGTACAGGAGCCCTTTCCAGCTTTCACTGTGGCAACCCTAGATCTTGCTAGAAAATAGACCAGGACAACAGAAAGACACTTTGGATTTTTTTAAAAAAAAACCTACAGCAACAAATGGTGTTTCCATGGACACATTTACCGTATGAAGTGGCCAATGAGCAAACATAAGCTACTTTCCTTCCACTTTGCATATGCTGCTGTGTGCCATCATTGTTCAGGGCAGAGCCAAGTGTGGCCCTTGCCCCCAAAATTGTTTTGTAGCCCTTGGCCACTCCTGGCTCCTGGGAATGTTCTCTTTCTGGCCCAAAATATAGCAAGTTTTCCTTCTCAAAAATCAAGTCTGTTCCATAAGCTTGCTCTTAGGTCAAGAAAAGATAGAAGACCACTCAAAGATGTATGGAGAGTAATTTATTTGGTCCGATGTGTCTAAAGTCATGTAACTCTTCCACAGCAGCAGTTGTACGAGCAAAATGTACAATTCATTTAAGAAGCTTGATAACAATGCCATTATAAAATCTCATTTTTAGAAACCTAGATGTATCATTAAAATTATAAATAAAATGGCAAAGTCTGTGTTACAATAACAAAGTAGGCAATTGTTAAAACATGACTTTTGTAACTGTTATTTTGTTATTGTGTGCCTTGAAGTTATTTCTGATTTACTATGACCCTAAAGTCCTATCACAGGGCAAGATTTGTTCATAGGGTGTTTGTCCTTGCCTTCCTCTAAGGCTGAAAGAGTGTGATTTGCCCAAGATTACCCAGTGGGTTTCCATTTCCAAGTGGGGATTCAGACTCTGATGTCACAGTGTCCCAATCCAACATTCAGACCACTGCACCATGCTGGTCTACCTGCAGCAGTTACCTACCCTAGCTCTGCTAAGTAAACTTCTACTCATCATATTTTGCAGGGAAATTTAAATAACAACATTTATGAAAAACCTAGGATCCAAATTATGTGAATTGGCAATAATTTTCAAAATTGTGTTAAATCCACGGTGTAGTTGTCAACCTCTTGATGATGGAAGCTGCCTAGAAGGTTTAGCAAGTAAGAGAGACCTTGCAGTAATTCCCAGTATGTTGTTAATGGTCACACATCCCCATTATGCTAATAGTCATATGCAAAGCAGAACAATCCACTCTGACAAAGCAGCCCTGTAATGCTCTGAAATTTTCCCATCCTTTCATTATAACTGCAGCTGAGGAAACCTATCAAGCGCTAAACCTGCATATCCTGTAATCATTTGTTAAACTTAAATGACACACAATCCTTCCCCTCTAAGCAAATTTGTTAACGCCATTAAATCACCTGTGCAGACACAAGTGGAGACAGTTGCTATGGGGAGCCAATAACATTTTAAAGGAATCTGTATTAAATAAAAGGAAGTGTGTGGTGCTATAAAAAGAACTGGCCCTTGTGAGAGCCGGGGTCTTCCAAAGGACTTAGTACAGTACATGAGAAAAATTATTCATACCGCTTCCACCTTGGCCCTCAAAATATATATACAGTGACAGGGGTATTTATTTAATTTGGAAAGTATTGGGTAACATAGGCCCATTTCCTTTGAATGTGCGTCTCCTCAAACCATATGCCAATGCCTTTTCATGAACTGATGAATGTATCTAGTTTAGGTGCTGAAAGGAACAGGAGACACTTTTACTGTGTTCCACAGAATGGGAAAAATATGGTTTCATACGTTTATTTTTCATTCATTTAAGTGCAGTCCGGTTGACTGCCACAGATGCTTCTGTAAATATCTGCAAAGGAGGACCCTTTCGGGAAACTACTGATATACCATGCCCAGCAGACTAAGCCAATTGCAACACACCCAGTGCTCTGTATCTCTCTCCCCCCCCCTTTTTTTTTTATCCCACTGATGTGGTGGGGTTTGTTAAATGTTAGTGGCAAGAAAATGTCAATCTTTACTGTGCATTTCACTTTTACAGGGAGTTTATGCTTCCACGGAGCCCTGCCTAAAGTTGTTGTGGTTTTCCTTTCTTTTTTTGGAAAGGAAATCTAAAATTGAAAGGCACTTCCTATACATACTCTTGCAAAGGATGAAAGGGAAGTCACTCTCCTCATTGTCTTCTTCCCTGACACCTCAGTCTCCAAAATGGCCCCATGAAAAACAGCTGGAGGCAATGGCTCTACAATCAAAACAAATTCCTCCCTTCCACTGGTACCAACAGTGGAAAGTGTTCTGTTTTCCAGTTGCTGTTGGCTCTCTGTAGAAGCCCATGGCATTGGCAGTCTGTGAAAGGAAGAACTTGATGCTCATGAAGGATGGAATGTGAAGGTCAGCTAAAAGGAAAATTGTTTTATTTTGGCTTGCCAAAGTAGCAGAAAATATTGTTCAGGGGAGGGGCTGTCTTCTGAACTGAAACATTAACAAGGTGGATGTCTCTCCCCATTAAATAAAAGGATGTCACATGTGGTTGACAAGAGAGATGGAGAATATGTAGCCTTCTATATAGTGTCTCCAAGTTTTTAAAACAGTAATAAGCGCCAGTCAAAATATCAGGAAGTAGGTATTAACAACTTGGTCTTCCACCTAAATGCCAAATTAAAGTATTGATTTCAGTTAAAGTAGTTATGTATTTCTCTCTAAAAATAAACATATTGCACGATACATACAGTTCTATCTTCATGAAGGTCCCATACTTCAAAATACATTATTGTTTGGCATCTTGGTCTATATTAAAGAAAATTAATTCTCAACTTCAAATAGGGGACATTCCTTATGCTGTAATAAGTGACACCTACCAGTCATGGCCACCCACTGGGTGACCTTAGGCAAGCACACACTCTCAACCTCAGAAGGCGGTAAAGGAAACAAATCTTGCCAAGAAAACCCTATGATACGGCCGCCATAACTCAGAAACAACTTGAAGACACACAACAAAGCAAGGCAGCCATTAAAAAGGACAAGCTTTCTGGCTCTCAAATAAGGGACATCTCTTATAACAGAGTATACCTGCTTCCAGACATTGTTACTGCAAATCGGAGCAGGTCTAGCTAGCACAGCCATTGATGAGAGCTGCAGTCTGACTACATCTAAAGCCATACATTTCTGATCCCTGGTCTACCATAATAGTAATTAGGCAAGTTAAAATGATAACATATCATATTATGTCCATTAGATTCAGGATATTATCGCACACACCTTATCCCGTCTTTTCACTGATGGGATACACATGCATTTAATTGTCAATAATGGATCTTTCTGCATTCTCCTGAGGCTGGGTGTGTGCAGCCCATATGCAAACTGGGCTTATTTTCCCATCCTTGAAAAGCCGTGGGATAATCCCGGGTTGCATACAGGCTGCATACACCTGGCCTCAGGAGAATGTGATAAGATCCATTATTGACAGTTAAACACATATGTATCCTGTCAGGGATAAGTCGCATGTGATAATTTCCTAAATCAGTAGCAATAGATCTGGTGCTCTGTATCTTCTTTATTCCATTTCCTTCTTTTCATGACTCTGTGCATCAGCTTCTCATTCTATCACTGGCTCACAGGTGTCTTACCTGGACTTCATCTTCAGGTTGGATACAAGCCACCATTCACTGGTATTTTATATTATAGTTGACTATAAAGACAGCTTGTGTGGGAGCCCCATGCAAGCCTAATTGAAAATAACAGAGGATGCCCATCAGGAATACTTTGTGGAATGACCCTGGTTGTCTCCTGGTATTACAGTTTGGCATTTGAGTTTTTACACAGTAAGTGTATCTTCCAAGAACCTTAGCACTGCTCATTAAATTAGCAGGAAAAGCCCCATGTCATACATATCCCATTTTTATGAAATGAGAGGACAGCTAGTGTTGCCACAGCAAATTAGCCCTTTGGAAGTGCCTTGGTACAACTAACTACACATGCTGAAAGCTCTAGACTAGCTGGCTCCAAGGAGTTACAGCAACTGTATCAATCTCTCATGTACAGCCATGTGAGAAATGCAACCTATCATTGCAACAACAGGTTTCATAAAGCAAAAGACAGACAGGCATGATTAAGGAAAATAAGGGAATGTAATCATTCTATAAGAATGTGAAACATAACAAAAGAATCCATAAATGTTTCTCAGAAGTTACCCAGGATCCCTTAATACTTTTAGGCCTAAATAATCAAATCTCCTCCCTTTTCTGTTTTATACCTCCTCACGTCTATCACATCCTGTGAAGATCACAACAGCTGCTCAATCCTAGTATTCAAGGTACAATAAAAGGATCAAGTTTTCTAAATGTTATATATGACATTTTTTTTTGAACTACTTATTTTCCTTCTTCACAGTATGAAAGTTAACCCATTCCCACAAAATCAGAAATGATTTTTTTCCCCTTTTGGCAACTGAACAAAGTGAAATATTCATCCACTAAATTTATCTGTTAAATAGTCAAAAACTAGCATTATTTGCTAAAAGCATGCTTCATATCTTGAAGAGAAGGGATAAATAATTTCAAGGAGAATAATGGAATGAATAGGAGATGAGAAAGTCTACAGTCTCTTATCTTGTCCCTTATCATTGCAAACCTCAGTCCAGTTTAGTCTGGAATATTTGGCTATAAAGTAAAGGACACTTTCAGATTTTTAAAAAATATATCATTCTTCTTTTCAAATAAATATATAAAACATATCAGTCCACAATACTATTCTATATCGCATTGCTTTTGTTTTCTTCTTCCACTCCTTCTTATCCCCCTTCATACATTTGATTCTGGTTCTCTCCAGAAGCTTGCATTTGAACCACAACTGTATGTATAATTATACAACTTTTGTATAATACTAGTAGAACCAAATTGACATTATGGATGCATATGTTACTGAACTCCCATTTTATCTTAAAGAACATGTGAATCATATTTAATTTCTTTGGAGGTTTTTAAAAACAGGTTGGATGGCAACCTCTTGGGACTGCTTTAACTGTGTATTCCTGCCTGGCAAGGGGTTGGATTAGATTGGCCATTTCATCCCTATCATTCTACAATTTCACTAAGCTAGACAGAACACGGTCATATGAAACTAGGTGAGTATTCCAAATAAACAGAAAATACAATGAATGTTTGGGGCTGGGGGAGACATCCTTATTTTTATTTTTTGGATTTTAGAATACCTGTATTTGCATATCTTGGAAATGGAACCCAAGTCTAAATACAAAATTAATTTATGTTTCATATACACCATAGACACATAGCCTAAAAGAAATTTTATCCAACAGTTTAAATAATTTTGTGTATGAAACAATGTTTGTGCACACTAAACCAACAGAAAGCAAAGATGTCTGAAGATTTTCACACGGGGGTTGTAAATGTTATAGCTTTAGTATATTGGAATTGTCAAGAATGATATAAAAGCAATTTCAACAACTTACTTTTCACACACATACACAATAACGCTTCATTAATTATTCAAGAACGGAAAATAGCACATTTGCTTGCTTTCCACACATCGACAGCCTTTAGCATTTGCTAAACAATGGGTTTGTCATAAAAAATATTTAAATAAATAAATAAATAAATAATGGCTTCTATTCTGAAAAAAACCCCAAAATGTTTACATATATTTATTTTTTTGCTGGAATTCATGATCTTCAAAGACATTTTGTTGTAACTGAGAAGGGGGTCAAAAACCAGTTAATCTCTTGCTGCTTATTTAACCCTCCTGTGTGGCACAGGAAGTATTTCAGCCGAACTGCACTGGGGGAATTCCCGGGTGGCGTAGTGAAATGTCTTTATATTGTCATGGAATCATACTTGCTTTTCAGACATTCTGCAAATGCGCAAACAAATCTCATTCACCAAGTCATTAATGCTTATTCCACTAGCACAACACTTCAACAACGTTTCAAGAATGATAGGGGGATGATGTTGTGTGGAAATCTTTCCCCCAATTGCGCACGAATGATGGTATAAATACAATTCCTTAATGCTTTTTTCCTCATGTAAAAATGTCCCATATCAGCCACCTATGAAAAAAGTTTTGGTTTTTGGAGTATTTCAGATTTGTGATTCTAGATAAGGGAGACTCAACCAGTATACAATATAGTAGCTGTTCTGCTGGGGCGGAGGTATTTATTTCTACTCTCACCCATATAGCTGGAATATAGTAGGACTAATTTCAAAACACTCTTACAACTGAAAGTTCTTGATTTTTTAAAGCATCATATTTCTACAGTTCCATTTTCCTAGATTGTATGGGAAATGATTGGGATGAAATTATATATCCATATTATATTCCACTGCCCAGACCATAATGAAACAGCACCACATTACCTCAATGCACAATTCCACTAGCCACCTGAAGAAGTGAATCATAATCGCAAGAGCTTGTGCTAAAATAATAAAGTTTTTCTTAAAGATGTTTTTGTTTTTTGTTGCTTGCTTGATTAGTTTACTTCGTTCTTCCCCTCCTTTTAACACATGGCATAAGTAAGACCAACCAAAGAAAGAAAGAAACCAGCAGACCAATGTTAATAAAAGAACACTAAATAAAAATAGTCTTAGCTATGAGCTAGGTTTAAAGAGTCTCACTCTGGGCACATAGCCACTCTTATTTTCTCAGTCTTTATAATAAAATTAGTTACCACCACAGAAGTAGGTTTAGTGTTGTTTCCCAACAGGTAGCTTGTTTTCTTTTCTGTAAGTATAGTCTGGAATCTTCCCAAAGACGTATATCAGGTTATAGACAAGGAGAAAGAGAGAAGAAGATAGGAGGATTCACCTTTAAAGCTAATCTAGATGCTACAGCCAAACCAGTGGGAATTTTCAGTGGGAATAAAATAACATACATACTGGACCTTACTTAATTCAATAGTTTCTGCTGGTACCATCATCATTTAATGTACGATATGAAGGAATAAGACCAAAACTAATGTTGTTCCCATCTTTTCAATTTTACTGGTAATGAAACTGTATCTTGTTCACACTACACAGTCATAACAACACTTTGCTACCACATAAACAGCCATGGCTCCAACCAATGAAATTTAGGGATTAGTAGCTTTGTGCTGCATTTAGGTTATCTGTTTCACTAATCTAAATATCCCATTATTTTGTAGGATGCCACCATAGCAATTAAAGCAGCATAATAAATAAATAAATAAATAAATAATATTTATTTGTATCCCTCCTTTCCCTTTTGAGGATTGAGGAGGGTAACAGCAAGAATTAAAACAAATACAGAAAATAATGACAAGAGTAACAATCCCCCATCAAAGTGTTATAACAATATACTGTGAAAGAGAACTAATGCAAAAATAAGTATATCAAATCTTGTTTTTTAACTGTCATCTTTATTCAAACATGACACAGCAATGTTGGCTGGGGGAGTCTGGGAGCTATAGTCTGAAAAAAACTTTCCCCAGCTCTAATCCCAAACTATTTACCAGCCCCTTACCACCAAGGCATAGGGCATATGGGACAGAAACCAGTTCTGTACATTTATTAAGCAAATCAATGTGTGTAGAAAAGCCACATGAGAAGGAGAGTGCTTTAGCTACCCCATCATCTCTAGTTCCATTGCTCTCCATGTGAGGAGAACAAGAAGTCTAAATAAGAAAAAATTCTTAATATGTGGGCACTTTCTACACAACTGAGAACATATAAAAACAAGAGTCCCCATTATCTGGAGGTCATCCATTCATGTGAGAGCCTTTCATTTACATACTCATTGCTGCCAACATGAGGAGACCAATAGCAGAGAGAACTGGGGTTCTCGTTGTCCTCTATTTGCATGTTGTTTCCATACACCTGCTAAAGTGGCTATACTATTTAATGCACAGCATCTGAAACAAGAGTGGATCCAAGAGAATTATATACCTGGCATTCCATCAGCTTTGCATATCCACCACCATAGTGGTGTTTCTTAACTGGAGAAACTGAAGTATATGACTATTCCCTTAATTATAATAAATATTTTAAAATGCATATTCAGATACTGTGCTTGAATACGGCTTCCTTTGCAGATGACATTTTGTAATGTTCAAAATAAAAGTCCCAATCTGTAGCATTCAATATGAAGAATTACTTTACTTCCATGGAATTAATAACCTTGAAACCTGACCTGGTAGAACTATATAGCATGCCATTTGGTCAATGCTGTTTTTATTACGTTACATATTGTTTTGGCTTACCCCATATAGATTTTTGGGGGGTCAGGGATGTAGCCGGGGGGGGGTGTCCTTGGGGTCCACCCCCCTCCATTAGAAAAATGAATGGTGTTTGCTGCTGCGCCACCACGCCCATGCCCCATTATAATGGTGGCACTTAGTTTGGAAACACCCCCCCTTCCTAAAATCCTGGCTACGTCCCTGTGGGGGTGGGAGAAACCTTATGGGCAGCAAATGAAACTGGAATGGCAGGATGGGGTGGGAGGAGGAAGGGTAAATGAAATGAGTAAGAATGCTACAATAATAGCAGCTGTAGGGTCTAATTTTAGCCATAGCACAATAGCCATCTGCAGTCCAGATTCCTGTTGTTGCATTCTTCTGTTTCCTCATAAACAAAATAAATCTAAAATGCAGTAAACTTGAAATGTTTGTAGGTTTGCCAGATACAGAAACTACCTTTGTGATTGGTAGGGGGTGACAGAAAGAGAAGAAATACCCCAGGTGGAAGGAAAAGATTTTTAACTTTAGTGGAACCACAACTTCAGTCACATATCTAGAGAGAAAAGCATGTGTGTGAGAGACATCAGCTCACATCTGCCTATTTGTTATCATGTATTGCTGCAGCTACAGACATTAATTAATCAATAAATGTTGATGAAGAGGAGGATCTTGCAAGATTTTGGACAACAATTTGAAAGACACCAAAACCACAGTTACACATCAGATACATAAAACACAAGACCAATAAAAACAAATAGAAACGATAGAAGCTAACTGGATGTACAAATAAAACAGCCACAGTCCATTACAATTTAAAAACAGTGAGGATCCCCCCCACCAAACAATTTGAAAGACAATAGTGTTGGCTTGGACCCTAAGAGCCAAAGGACTGGCCCTACCATAACATACCATGAAAAACCTTTGCTTTAGACTGACATAATGGCAAATGAGCACCACTAAAATTACTACTGCCTATTCGAGCCTCTGTTGCACTGCTGGAAGAAACATGTACCATGCAATTTGCCGTCTTGCTGCTTGAAACCCTGCCAATGGCAGTTGTCACTTGCTAAGTATTTCACCACCAGGCCAACATGATGACAGGCCATAGACTACCACTGGCATATGCACTTGGGTAGATGCTTAATGGCTGGACCAGCATCCTGAACATTCTAAACACCACTCTGGTGGTATCTGCTTGAAGTCCACAACAGCTGGTGCCTTCCTTATCAATGGGCTGTTAAATCCACTCTGGGTTGTAGTCTGAACTTTAAAGAATCTGTCCAAGGTCTTGAACCTATTGAGGGGATAGAACTGAGAACCTTGGACCTATCATTTAAAATCTGGAGCAGCATTGGGATGAAAGCCACCAGCTGCCACTGGTTGAAATATAGCAGCTGTGCTGTTCAATAAAAGAGAGGGAGGGAATGACAACATTTGCCAGACCAGGCTCTTTGGAGCCATCAACACCTGGAAGCCCAGAAGCTGGGATGAAAGCAACCTTACTGCATTCAGTTCAGATATACCTATCCCACCACTACCCCAGAACAAACAATTCTGCAAAACAAAAGCAGAAGCTGATTGCAAAGTGCTGACTGGCTGCCTCCTGTGTGTCACCAAGATGTGCTGTCACTTAATTCCTTAAAATAGGATTGATCTGATAGTGGGATTAAACATGTGTAAGTAGTCACCATCATCTCAAGCAGTAACTTTGGTAGTCAGGACTAATAATCTGAGTCCATAGACACATTTGCAAATACCTGGTTTAGACCCATCCTTTTTGTCAAATCTAAGAGAACAAGCACAACATTTTTCTAACCTCAACTTGTGTTTCCTTGTCAACGATGCCAAGAACCAGCCACCAGGTCTGCTTAAACTCAGTGCTTGAATCAACATTTTGAATTTGGAACAAAGACCATGGAAAATGTATAAAATCTTACTGAGTGACATCAACTTTGTAGCTTGACTTAAATGTGCTGAGGCAATGGCATCAGTCAAAAGCTTTTGGCGCCACTGGATATGGGATATAAAATCTTAGTGCTTAATGTAATGTCTGCCAGGTGAACAGGAATTTATGTTTGTATGAGAAGAGGAGAGTGCATTTGACAATGAACAGTAAGTGAAAGTCTTGAACATAGATTTCCTCAATGGACAGTGATGGCTCTGTATAAATGAGAAATGTATAATTGAATATAATTAAACCCCATGCATCTGAGGAAATAGGCTCAGGTCTATGAAAGCTCATGCTATCAGCTTCTTTCTTTCCTTTGGTTAGTCTCAAAGCTGCAACAAGATCCCTTTGCATAACTAAATATAAATGAGTAATTTATAATTTTATTCATACACACACACATTATATGTATTATATATGTGTGAGTTTGCTATTGTGTGTTTCAAGGTATTTCTGACTTATATGCACAAGGCAAACCTATCACAGCGTTTTCTTGGCAAGATTTATTCAGAGGTTTTGCCTTCCTATGAACCTGAGAGTGTGTGACTTGTCCAAGGTCAGTCAGTGGGTTTCCATAGATGAGCTGAGATTCAAACCCTGGTCTCTAGAGTCATATTCCAACACTCAAAACCACTGTACCACAATGGCTCTCTATATAAATGAGTGTGTGTATGAGAGACAGAGTAATTTACTATATAAATGAGTATTTTATATTTATATATTCATTTCTAAATAAATGAATAATTTACACAAGGGACAGTGATGGCAATGTGTGAATAAGTAATACATACATGGCAATGTAGCATTACCACAGAATAGTCCTTTATGCTCTTGCTGGTCTCAATTGCGTTTCTACTGAAAATGTTTGCAGCTCTCTGCACTTTGTACCATTTAGAATTCATAGACATTTTCTCTTCCATCTTGGCCTGACCATGGCTAGACTCAGCTTTCAAAGCACTCCGTGACATAAACCAGGTGCTAATCCTGGCAATAAAACTACAAGTGTTGCTTTGAGCAGGTCAGTGACTCCTGTCCTGGTTGATACTGGATTTTGGATTTTCAAGATTACAAATAAAAGCCTAAGTAGGATGGGTTCACTTTGCTCAGGGTGACCAGATGTCCTCACCACAAAGGAAGACAAGGCACCGCAAAATGTAGGGCATTCAAGGGAAATGTAGGACATAACAAAATGACAGCTGAAAACACTGATAAAAAAGTAAATTCATGCTTTTTCAGCATGCTAAAAATAGAGAACATTTTGGCATTCCCCCTGGACAGAAGGCTCAAATGTAGGACAAGTCCTGGAAAAGGAGGATACCTGATCAACCTGACTTTGCTAGCCAGGGGTGCAGTTCAGGGGAATGTCAAGATATCCAATTTTGCCATGAGGATTTTTTCCCTTTATTCCCCCTGCTATGTGTTCCAATGGATGGCAATTAATTATTGCAAGCCCTGCCGGCCATCAGGAAGGACACAGTTCTGGAACTTGCTTAGCAAACAAACAAACAAACAAACAAACAAGGATCCAACAAGCCACCCTCCCAGCAGAAGTTCCTAACTTGGAAGTACATACTAACTAAAGTCAGAAGGAATACTCAACAGTAATTTTTTATCTGAACAAGTTTTCACAGGTAAACTAGGACCTCCAAGGTAAACGGCTCCCATCTAAATCACTATCAGCTGGCCATTGGAGAAGGGTGGGCTTGCTCTGTAGTGTAGTAAATTTGGGTCTTTGTGTATGTTCTATAAGTTTCTCCTCACACTTCTGTTGGAAGGGCATTAAGAATATAAGAACAGATCTGTGGGATCATATCAGTCAACAGACCTAGTCCAACATCACACATACCAGTCTAGCTCAGTGCTTCTCAGTTATTTTCTGCCATGCCCCCTTAGGAAGAAGAAAACATTTCGCGCCCCCTGCGCGACTGTAAATAGTATCATTTGTCTATAAAATTGTTATAAGTACACCTCTGCATAACAGACCCTCACGGGGCCCGCCCCACTATTTGAGAAAGGCTGCATCATATTTACTACCTCTCTGGGAAGTAAGACTTAAAGACTTCTCCCACTCTTGCTCCGCAATAGCTATCCTCAGCCTGGAGATTCCAAATAGCTACCAAGAGCCATTAGTTAGTGATAGGCCTCCTATGAGGCAAGGAAGCAGCTGCTTCAGGCAGAAGATGCTGGGAGATGTGAAGAAGCCAATAACAAGATGTGAGAAAACAGGACTATGTTTGCTCTACACTCCCTTACACTAGACTGGTGCCCTCAGGTGCAATAGAATCAATGTCATGCTATGATCTTTGATATAGTCAGTGTCTTCAGTCATTGATATAATCTTTTCCCAGCACTCAAACTACAACATTTTGTCAGTGGGAAAATTCAGGCTTGTTTACATGGCAATATAAACCTTAATTAATTACGAAAATATTAAATTGTACAAAGCTATGAGGAAGGGGAAGATAATGACCTGCCCTCTAGTCTTCAGTCTGGCTTTTTATGAAAGACCCATATCATCTTCAATAACACCGTGTCTGCAAAGTCACCTGACAATGGCTTTCATAGGACTTTATCACATGGGGGAAATCGGGGGTTTAAAAATATTTTTTCCCGAGACATTCACACGATCGTGGGAAAGATTTTCCCACAATGTTGTAATTAAAGAGAACTTATCTTGGGAAGAACCAGGAATGCTCCAGCAACAAATCATTCACAGGGAAATCCAGTGAATGGTGTTTATCACACTGAGGTTTTTGCAGCTTTTGGCAGCTCAGATCCAACGTGACTGCGGGTCCAATGATGCGAATTCACGCAATAACATGATGTGTTATCACACGCGATTACTTTCTATGGGGGCTCCTTCCGTGGTGCTTCCGCAGTGATTCCAAAGTGACCCCCTCATTTTGGTGTAGTCGGTAAAAAGCGAATTCACAGAAATCACTTCCAAGCTCACTTCGATTTCACTCTGAATTGGTCTGGTGTGGAATGCAACTTTGCTTCTGTCCCGGTACACACACCCCAAACTTTCAAGGTCCCACATTTCCCATGATGCCGTGCTGCAATTTTGCCCCCTTTTGCTTCTGGTCCCCCCCCCCCCCCCGCTTCCATTGCTGCCCAGGGGAAATGCGGTTGTTTCTGATGCCGCTGGGGAAAGGGCAGAGAGCTACTGGGGAATGAATGTACAGTATTCACATTTTAACATGGACAGGAGACATGCTGGAGAGGATGGGGAAAGCGGCTGTTTCTGATGCTGCTGGGAAAGGTTGCTTGTGTGGCTGCAAAGATGGACCCTATCTCCCAGAAAAAGAGTGCTAGTTTGGGTGCCAAAATGGACTCTATCTCCCATAGAAAAGCTCCTTGTGTGGCTGCAAAGATGGACCCTATCTCCCATAGAAAGGCTGCTTATGTGGCTGCAAAGATGGACCCTATCTCCCAGAAAAAGAGTGCTAGTTTGGGTGCCAAAATGGACTCTATCT
>NC_056524.1:67859588-67885337 GCF_019175285.1 Sceloporus undulatus
GCCAGAAAAAGAGTGCTAGTTTGGGTGCCAAAAGGGACCCTATCTCCCATAGAAAGGCTGCTTGTGTGGCTGCAAAGACGTACTCTATCTCCCAGAAAACGTGTGCTAGTTTGGGTGCCAAGACAGACTCTAAAGCGCATAGAAAATGAAGCAATCTTTCATGTGAGGCTAGCATTCACATGAAAGTGGAACCAGGCTCCCTTCTTCACCCCAGAAGTGCAAAGGTTCACGATGCATTCAGATCCCCACTGAGCATGCACAAGGGTGCCGATTCAAATCATTGAATCTGTATGGTATGCACCGGTGTGGTAATACAATTTGCACTCACTGTGCTTTGTGTGAATCCGTATCACGTGACTTGCCTTGGATTCGATTCCCCCTCAATTCAGAAGGGCAATCAGGTGTGATAAAACATGTGCGTTATAACGTGAATTTGCATAGTTGAACCAGGAGTCACCCCAGATCTGAGCTGCAAAAACCTCTGTATGATAAACACCAATGATTTGTTGCTGGAGCATTCCTGATTCTTCCTGTGATAAGTCCTCTCTAAGTGCAATGTGTAAGAAAATCTTTCCCACGATAGAATGAATGTCCCAGGAATAGATTTTTAAACCCCCAATTTTCCACCGTGTGATAAAGTCCATAGCTACCAGGTATAGAAAAGAACAGACAGACAGAACGAACTACAAAGACAGGAAACATTGCTTTCTTGAGCTTGTGGCAGGAAATCTTTCTTGGGTCTCTCTCAGAAAAGTGTATTTTAATCACTCACCTGTAGAAACAAGTAAGACAGGTTTCAGACCAAAAGAAGAAAGAATTATAATCTTTCTCATCGCAGCTACTAATCCATTTTAGATAAGGTTGGTACAGTACTGCATAGATTAAAGTAACATTCCTTCTGCCCCCATCCTGTTTGGTTAAGACTCTTCTCATTATTCACCACTCCTCTTAGGGTGCAAAGGGCATGTCAGCAATGTCTTTGAAATAATTTTAGGGAATCTGTGCTTAAACAAGTCTTCTTTTCTTTTTAAAAATTGGACAAAACCACACTTCCTCCTGCTTTGCACATGATCAATGGAGGTTGCTGCTGTAAGCAAGGCAAACAGAACATGGTCTTTTAAGGTCAGTGATGTTTCTCTTAGATTACAGACCTATCTTACATATTCATTAACCTATTTAAAGATTAAGTATGATTATTTATGATGAGCAAATAAAAACAACAATGAATAAATATAAAACATTAAAACAGGACAAAGACAACATTTTAAAAACACAGTTAAAAACTTTTAAAAAAACTTTCAGTCTAAAAGTAATACTGAAATGTAATTTCTGAAACCCTGTATGGTCTTTACATGTGCATAACTACTGCAGTAACAGAGTTACAGTGCTACACACTGAATTTTGGTTTGACACCCTTCCCAATCCCCACTACTGGATAGCAGCCCCTTGATCCAAGGGGTTCTGTTTCCCTGTTGCTTGGGAAACAGCTGGCTGCTATTTCCATGAGCAATCCACATTGCAGCAAGCCAAA
The DNA here is from genome assembly GCF_019175285.1 of Sceloporus undulatus. Lineage (NCBI taxonomy): Eukaryota > Metazoa > Chordata > Lepidosauria > Squamata > Phrynosomatidae > Sceloporus > Sceloporus undulatus. The sequence continues at coordinate 67,861,120 of NC_056524.1, forward strand.
ATAGGATCCTTGTCACTCATAGAAGGAGATGGGTGGGAATGGCAGCCAGCAGCTTTCCAGAGGGATTGCTTTCCAGTAAGTGGAGACTGGAAGTTTCACAGTCTCTAGGCAGCCCACAAATTAGGCGCTGCATCAGGGACCATGAATACAAACAAGTGCATAACTCCTGGTTATATATTCCTAACTGTAAGACAGGATACCAGTCAGTCTTTAAAACAGAAAAACTTCAAACACTGAATGCCATGTGGAACAGCCCTCTGGACATTTAAAAAAGATGAGGCCAGCCTAACTTCCTTGGGTGGGGAATTCTACAGCTGGGGTGCTGCTACAGACAAAGTCCTGTTATCAAACTGAGGGGCTCAACAGCCCACCCCTTTGGAGCAGCCTGCAACTGCCCCTTTCCTCGCCAAATCGAGACTGCAGCAACTGCACACCATGGCCCCAATCTGGCCTTTCCATGGCGCAAAAAGAAGCCAGCTTCTTTTTGCAGTATGGAAAGGGCACCCTAGTCATGGCAGCAGCAGATTTTTACTGCTTCTTCAGTGCACCACGTGTAAATGGTGTGCCGAAGATATGTCGTGACTCCGCCCACCATCTAGTCATGGAGGCAGCATGGGGTAGAGTCAGGGCAGTCGGCGTGAAATCGCCACACCCCACTCTGCCCCCACACTAGCTCTTTATGCTGGTCTGAGAGGGCCTAACTTCACAAGGTGTTGGGCCTCCTTTGAGGATCTAAAATTTTGAGCAGGCTCATATGGAAGGTAGCAACCTTTTAGATATCCTGGCTATTAAGTGCCATGGCCCCAAACTATTTAGGGCTTTATAAAGCAAAACCAGCACCTTGAATTTAGTCCAGACACAAACTGGATGCCAGTACAGTTCTCATAAGACCAGTGTTATATAGTATCTAAAATGTATACCTGACAACAGACTGGCTTTAAATAGCTTTTAATGGAACATATGAATTATAGCAGAGATGTAGCCAACATTATATCTTATATTTTGAGAACTGCAGCAAATATAAGTCACAATGTATTGTGCATTGCCTGGTTCTCATTTGGTTGAGGCTTGTATATAGCAAACATACACAGACCGCAATATGATCACACTGTATATTTTTGGGTTCTTGCATTATGAAATCAGAGAGCAAATAAGAACATTTCTGGGAATGGATCTTGTTTTTAAAAAGCAATTTTGCTTAGTTTTGAGGAGTACTTTAAGTGTCCACTAGATGCCACTGTGATCTTAGCTCAATTAATTCTAGCAGTAATGGTGCTTGGTCTAAAAAGCAAAATGTCATTAATGAATTATGGTTCATTCTTCTACCTTGTCAAAAAATGTTGGGAGATGTGAAGAGTACTTCATTGTCAGTCTTGCTAGCAAATTTACTTATCTGAGAATTGCTTAATTTCTATGTTGCCATTTTACTAAAAAGGCAAAAGGAAGAAGTTTTATTTTAAAAATTACTTGAGTTCCAAAATAAGCAGTGTAAAGAGTCAATCCTTCTTAAAAGTCACACATTCTTATTTGTCAGTTTCCCCACGATCAGTGGCATCACTATACATCCCTCACCAGGTGATTCCCTCAGAAGAGGGTTGACACCCCACTGGAACCTCCCCCCATGCTGTCCCATCCTTCTCCTCATGAGAAGGACAGGGTGACCCCAAGAGAGGCTGAGCACACTGCGTCCTGTCCTGTGTGGATGTGACCAGTTAACAGTAAGGAAGTGCACTCTACATATGCCTAAAGCAGAGATGTGGACCTTTTGGCTTTTCAAATGTTGGACTTGTGTGGAAGGAGCTTATTGCTCAGCATTTTAAGCTGGGACACGAGATGAAGGTGGGGATTATCACACACTAAATCATCACCGAATCACCAGCCGCCATCAGCCCGGGATCCCAGCTGCACTCCACTAACTTTCCATGTTCTAAAAAGTTGGAAAGTTTTCCAACTTCTAAAAAGTGCTGGCAGAGGTTCGCTTGGACCTGCCTGGGACTCAGGCTGATGGTGGCTGGCAGTTCAACACCAATTTAGTGTGCAATAATCTCCACCTCCATCCCGCATCCCGGCTCCAGTCCAGGAGGCTAAAGCTGGTTTAAAATGCTGAGCAATAAGTTCTGAACTTGGAGCCTTCCAAATGTTGGGTTCCAACTCCAAGTAGCCCCAGGCAGTATAACCTAAGATGAAGAATGGTAGGAAATATAGGGCAACATCTGGAAGACCACAGGCACCTACTCTCACTATTTCATGGTGAGGTTTTCCCCTGCCTGGTACATAAAGTGGTACTGTCCACTGTTTTCCTCTTCTGGCCTTCTCACTGTACACATTCAATCAGAATTTTGAATCCAAACCCTAAATGTACTAAATCATTCCTAAAATATTGTATGACCATAATTCTACCTCAAGAAATGCATACCTTCCCAAATATCTCAGTTTCTCAGGGACAGTCCTAATTAATCCTTTGTCATCCCACTTTTTCAAGTGCTTTTAAAATAGCCCAGTTTCTCTATTGTTCTCCCACTTTCACCCTTCATACTCTGTTACTTCAATTGCTACAAACTGAGTTAAAAGTGTAAAAGTAGCTTGCAGGGCAGAAAGGAAACAAATTTTGCCTTTCCCAGCAGGCTCTGGGGAAAGAAATCTGCACCAGGCTGAGCTGATTTTTGGAGTTTTGTTTGCCTGATTTAGGTTCTTGAAGCTGTAATAAATGTTTATCAGGTAGCAGCATATTATGTTCATAGATGCATGCTACCTCTGTGCATGTAGCCAACCTAACAGTAAACAGAGAGAAGTTTGAAAGCATGAGAAAAAATTCAAGTAAATGACTGGCTTATAATAACTCTGACACTGTAAGGTTACTGACTCATTGCCAGCAAAACACCTGCACAATTGTAATCAAGATAGTAATAGATTCAGTAGCTTTGACCAAGAATAAACCTCCTCATAGGTGCACTGGCTGAGGCAAGTAGGATGGCAATGACGGTTCTATTTATTTATATCCCACTTCCCCCCCCCCCCCAAAAAAAAAATTGGGACTTAAAGCGGCTCACAATCTAAAAGAACAATGCAATTAAAATATGCAAAAAGTTAACATTACATAGAATTAAACTAATTACAATATTATAACAATTCAGCCTCAATAGAGAAACTGAGATAGAAAAGAAAAAAAATTCAATTAAAAAGACAGAAAGCAAAGGCGCTGTTTTCCTGGATCCAAAAGGAGTGGCATTTTGCTGCTTCTTTTGGGGCTGGAAAAATGCCAGATTGGGCCCTCAGCATGCAGTTGTCGCTGCCCCAGTCCAGCACTCAAGGGGTGGTGGCAAGCCACTCTATTGAGGTTGCCTGTTTCTCCCCTAAGAACAAGACAGAGATGGTGCTTGAGCCCCAAATGCCAAACACCACTCCCCACTCACAACCATGCTTTCTAGCCGTTTTATTTGCCATTTGAGTACTGGGCCTTCCATTTTCCAGCATACAAGTGTGTCAGGGTTTTTTAATAATAATAAAAATATAATAATAATAATAATAATAATAATAATAATAAATTTATTTATATCCCACCTCTCTACAAAAGCAATTGGGGCGGCTTACAAAGTTAAAATATACGGTCCAAACCCTCAGCCCACCCTCCCTTAAAATACAATTAGTGTGGAATTAAAAACATAAAAACACTTAAAAAACAATACAATAACAATGGTGAAGTCGGAGGTCAACCGTTAGATTTTCCTTCCGATGTCCAGAGAACTATTCAGGAAAGGCCTGCCAGAAGAGATCCGCCTTTATGGCTTTTTAAAAGCTATTTAGGATGGTAATATGATGGATCTCGTAATTTAGAAGGTTTGGAGGAGCATTGTGGGAGCTGTGTAAGAATTTCCATGTTTTAAATATTGGCTGAATCCAGTATCTGAAACAGAATTCCAGTGATACAGTGCCTTTCATATTTTGGCTCTACAACAGTTGAATTTCTGGATGGATTTATAGGATGTTGTTTATTTATCTGTAATGGATAGATGTCCAAAATACCGTTATGACAATGTTAGGTGATATTTGGCCTCCAAAGAGTATAGACCACAACCCCCATCACCCCTACCACCAGCTGTGTTGGATAGGGTGAATGCGAGTTGTAGGCCAAAACATCTGGAATGGCAGAGGTTTATATGCTGCACAAAATTTCCAAATCAACAACACAATGCCCCTATCACAGTTTATTCTATATGGTATCAAAAGGGATTAAGAGAATATATTATGGGTAATTCACCTATTTCTGATACCTGTAGACTTGCTTTAAAATTTCAGGACTGGATTTACAACATCTTGGCTGTTGCTGTTGGCATTTGGTACTGGCACATGAAAGGCCACACAAGCTTCTGGACAGCAGTAAACACTTTTCCTGAAACTAGATTTTTATTCTACACCAATGGCAGCCAAACTCTTTGGAACAGTCCCTAATCCCAACAAGTCATTTGTGTATCAATAGATGTTGTTGTTGTGTGAGGTTCAAGTCACTTATGGTGACCCCAAGGCAAATTTTTCATGGTGTGTTCTTGGCACAATTTGTTCAGCGCAAGTTTGCTATTGCCTTAGAGGAGATCTAAGGCTGAGAGTGTGACTTGCCCAAGGTCACCTGGTGGGTTTCCATGGCTGAACAGGGATTCAAGCTGGTCTCCAGTGTCCTAGTCCAACACTCAAGCCATTATTACATCATACTGTCTCTCATCAATAGATATTACAAAACACTATGTATCTAACAATATTTGCTTATAAATATCTGATTACAAGGTTGTTGAAACCCTTAGTTATAGGGATCTTTAAAAAAACAACAACTTGTGAGTAGGTCTTTGTGTCCAACATACTTTGTGGCCCTGTCAATTGCAGCATATTTAGAACTGAAGCAGTGTTACAAAATAGACCTATCCTAACAATTGGTACTTGGAGTACCTGTTAAATGATTCTAAGAAAAGCAAAACAGAAGTAGTGGCAAAGTTCCTTTTCTCTGCTGTTAAAACACGTACGATTATGACCCAAACTAAATGAACAGCCTTATCTTTTATATTTCGAATACCCAAACAAATATCCATTTTGGCCTTGTGTTTTACGGGTTAGTGCTTCTGTATATATACAAATGTTCATATTACGAGTACGTCATGAATATCTGTTCTATAGCCCCATTTTAATAAGTTTTATATGTTTTATGCGGTTTATACACACTTTGTTGTCTAATGGCCTGTTGGCTGAAATAAAGATTATATATATATATATATATATATATATATATATATAGAGAGAGAGAGAGAGAGAGAGAGAGAGAGAGAGACCTGTCCATCAAATGAGAACGGCTGTTTGACTGAGTCAGAGCAAATGTTCATCTGTTCTGGCCTTTACAGATATGAGTTTACCACAGTGAAAACTACTAAATCCCACCTCCAAGCACAACTAACATGTCAAGCCTGACCTTTGGTCAAAATCTGTCATTTTGACAGCAAACTGATAGCTCTCCCACTGTGAAAGTTGACTCAAGCTTTTGACAAGAAAGAGGGTCAGAATGAAAACTGGACATCCCCCATTTAAATATAATGATAATACATTGTTGTGCAGTTTATGAGCTGTCTCTGGGAGAATATTTTCACAAGGTCATTGGGAGAAAGGATCTCTTACAAAGGGGAGGTAGTTTCAGAAGTAATGGATGAGGTTTCAAAAGTATAAACTTGGGCAGCAGGATTTAAACAAACTGGCAAGTAAAACCAAACCTTTTGTATGTGAGAATTCGTATGCTCATTATATCCCCCCCCCCATCAGCTGCTGCACTAAGGTCACTTGCTGTGCTTACATCTGGGCAGCTGAAATGTTTTTGAACGTTTCTTTCTAAGTGGCTATTAGAGTTGGTAAGAGAGATGGAGTCATGTATAGCAGTAGTCCACTTCTGTCATAAAAGCAGGTAATAATTACCATGGGGAAATGACTCAAATAGTAGGTCCACAGTGTAAATTTTAATATACATACATGGCTCTGTAATTGACTGTTAGTATTCCACTACAAATTGTCCCAGGTAAATTAATGGAGCAAGGATGATATTGGATCAAGTGGGTCTACTCTAATAGGAATTTACAGTCCCTCTGCAACACCAGATTTCAGTGAATCTAGGCTTTAGTTATTTTTTTAGATTTTTATCCCACCCCTTTTCCTTAAAAAGGGGACTTGCAGTGGCTAAAAACAAAACCAAATAAAAGGAAAAACAAGTAAAACAATAATCCAGCGTGAATGTCCTTCACACTAACTCTTCATATGAAAACCTGGTTAAAACGAATTCATTAACTAGTTTTTGCTGAGTTCTTATAGATTGACTCCCCTTTACCTGACAATAGCAGCAGGCAACAATTTAAACCAGACTCTCCCCCTCAAATGTGTGGACAATGAACCTCTTCTATGCTACTACAATTTTAAAAACGGACTCCTTAAGACGAGCTGCTTGGAGCTGTGACTGCATACATTTGAGAAGGAAATTGACACTTAAAAATCAACATGTGTTTTAAGATTTGTGCTATGTGCTGGTGGTTATGTATTAACCCTGGATTTGCATGCTTTCATTTTGAATGACCTAAATAGTTTGGAACCAGGATATTTGAAAGATCATCTCCTTCTGCCTAGAACTTGAAATGTTCACCGGAAGCCCTGTTGAGTTTCCTACATCCTGCAGAGCTAGATTAGTGAGTACACAAGAAAGGGGCTTTCTCTGTAGCAGCACTTCCCTTATGGAACTTATTCCCAAGGAAAGACGGCCTTTTTTGTTGTTGTTGAGTTCCTAGTGGTGATTGTTCTGGCATTTTTTTTAAAATCCTTAAAATTGTTTTTAATCCAGTTTAAAAGAATATTTCAAAATATATTTTGTTATACATTGCTTTGGGACAGTGTATGAATGTATGAATATGTCTTATGCACAAGCAAATAAATATTTATGTTGGAGTTTAAGTCTGAGTTCTGGTTTTGACAGAAAGGCAGAGGGAATAACATTTTATTAAGCAAACATTATTTGATTGGTATATTTATTATTTGAATACATATTCCAATATGACATTTAGTTTATGTATGTATTGGTTAGTTTAAAATATTCTGTTGTTGATTATAGAGTAGTTAAAACTTTAAAAAAAAACAACCTGGGACTACAGCCAAATAATTCAGGAATTTAATGTATGTTCTGTTCTGTTGCAGAAAAACTCAAAGCAAAGTCAAAACTGATACACATACATTCGAAATGTATTTCTGAACTGGTTCACACATTCTTAATTTGTACAATGAAAATGATTTAAAATATGTTGACTATAAGATGAATGTGTAATGTACTGACCACTGCTACCCCTGCCAATGTGGATTTACACTATAACACAATGCAGTGTGTATCACTAGAGGGCAGTGAGGCAGGAGGCACACACATGGAAACAGCTGCTCCTAATAATCACTTGGAAAAAAATAGCCAGGCAAGAACAAGGAGAACAGGAGAAACATCTGTGGAATATTCAGAAGACCACCAGTAGTGGAAGAAGTGGGAAATGGGGTAGCTCAGATCTCAAAGGAATAACGTAACCAGTCTCCCCTTATAAGCTTGAACACTTTCCTCACAGCCAGTTTCACATCTCAGCTATGCTAAAGAACATGGATTTAAACTGACTAGGTTGATTTCCATGGCAGCAAGTTGGCTGCAATCCAAATACTGCAGCTGACCTGGGCAGGGATAGGGCTATAAGTCTTCTGCTTAATCTGTGGCAAGAAGCAGCCAGAAGTGCCTCTGCTATTTTAAAATGGAAAAGTTAAAAGGCACAATACTTTAAGTTGTTCTTGCGGTTATAATGCTAAAAACCTTTTTCAGTCTTACAGAAAGTATTCTCTGCTGTTTGCCCATCTCCCTGAAACATCGTCCACCGTGGAAAGCACTCTCCTGCATACCCCCTTCATTCTCCTCTGGAGGACTATTAGAACCCCAGAGCAGACTGAGGAAGCAGCAGTGGGGAGGAGGGAAAAGAAAGATGTTCACACAACATTGGATGTCACCCTGTGTGATTAGCTAAGAGGTCCTTTTGGCACCCAACTCTTTTGTGTGCCCTGGGCCAAATGTACCAACTTCAAATAAGATAATTACTTTTTCTAGTGAATGAAGTAGAGGCTACCTCCATTTCTTAAAAGTGTAGCCAAAGCTTTCCGTCATAATTTTGGAGGGGGGCTATTTGTAGAAATTATTTTAGTCAATTGATAGGAAGCAGAAAGGGAGGATAGTGTACTGTGTCTCTATGTAAAAATGTCTGTTGCTAAATAGAAGGAGCATACATCATAACGTTAGAAGTCTCTCAATTAGGGGAATTTTAATTAGCTCAAATTGCTGAGAGGGGGCCCTAATAACACCCTTCACCAAGATTGTGTCCCATGGTGTATACCAAAGGTCACCAGGAAATCCTTAGAGAGATGATGCGGATACCAACTATGCCCAATTAAATGTCTAAAGTTTATTAAAGCAGAAACACACATATAGCAAGGGGTCTCACACACACATACACACACATTCAATACTGGCAGAAAGCAAAGGGGTGAATTTGGAAGATAAGTTGAGAGAGAGGCACCACTACGGGAGATACGTTACCAGACAAGTCTTCTCCGGGAAGTCCAATGCAGGTTTGGATGAATGGAGATTCATGGCCACCAGAACTTGGGGAAAGATGGCCAAGGGAGCTAAGATCAGAGTTCAGACTGGTGTGGACCACTCTGCAATCTGGTAGTAGCACACTGAGGGTCCCAAAACCCTAGGTTTTAATAGGCTGAATCTAGCCTGAAGTGATGAAATAAAGTGCAAAACAAAGGCTTGTTTACCTGGGCTATTGTTAAGCCGAGGAGAGAAGGTACAACAATGCGAATAGGTTTGGACACAATCGGGTGGGCAAACAGATCAATGGCTGGGTCGTTAAGCTGATCACTGGCCCATTAGGTGTGAGGCCAAGGTTATTGTCTTACCTTTGGAAGCAGTGGCCATTCTTGTTTGGCAACTCCCAAAGTTCCTGTGGGGATTTTTCAAGTCTATTTTCTAAGGATCCTGCCTTTTCCCATGCAGGCTGACTACATGTCCTCCTCGCTTTTGGGTTAATGGCGGCTCCTCTAGGAGGTCAGTTTGGGGTCATAGTGAAGTCCACTTATTCCAAAATTTTATTAAAATCCAAACTTGATAACAATAATGATCAGTAGATCTCAGTGTTTCCATATGCATCATGGATGTAACAATGGTTGCGCAAATGTCTTCCTTTCAGTCTGAATGTAAGGCAATTTCAAGTAGCCAAAAAGCAGTATTGAAGTGCAGCCGTATTTCCTAAACAGCATAATTTATAAACATACATTTTCTTCCCAATAGACTTGTATCCAGCAATATAATAATAATAATAATAATAATAATAATAATAATAATAATAAAATTTATTTGTATTTTCCCACCTCTCCCAGGTGGATCGAGGAGGGATTACAACCCAATATGTACAATAAAATACAGCGTTAAAACATACAATATCCAACAAATAAAACAGTTAAAATAGTACAATCAACAACAATAGGTGGAGTATTCTGAAACCTAAATAGAAGAATGGGACATCTCTTTACAAAAGTTACGGTGGATGGGCCTGCTGAAAGAGATCTGTCTTAACTGCCCTCTTGAAGGCCTCCAAGGAGGTGATAAGACGGAACTCTTCTGGGAGGCCATTCCACAATTTCGGAGCCATTGATGTAAAAGTTCTTTGAGATGTTGAAACTAGTTTTGGAAAATCTTTTCCAAAAGATTTTTTCCAGATGACCTGAGAGTGCGGCACGGATTATGCCGGGAGAGGCATTCCCTTAAGTAATTCGGACCCAAGCCATGTAGGACTTTATAGGTGATAACCAACACCTTGTATTGTGCCCAGAAGCTAATAGGTAGCCAGTGAAGATCTTTCAGAATTGATGTTATATGGTTGAACCTTGATGAGCCGGTGACCAATCTAGACTGAACTTGGCTGACAGTGTTGGTGTCACAAGTTTATAATTTTTCTTCCGCATTCTCAGCTAACTGCTATATATTATTACAATATTTTCAAGGTTCCATGGAACCTTGCATTGAATTAATACTGTGTTAGCCAACATGACATAGTGGTTTCAATGCTGGACTACAACTCTGGAGACCAGGGTTCATGACTGAGCTCAGCTATGAAACCCACTGTCTAACCTTCGGCAAGTCATACTCTCTCAACCTCAGGGGAAGGCAATGGCAAGCCTCCTCTGAACAAATCTTGCCAAGAAAACACCATAATAAGTTTGTCTTAGGGTTACCATAAGTCAGAAATGACTTGAAGGCACACAACAACAACAACAACAACAACAACTATTATTATTATTATTATTATTATTAGTGAAATATAACATTGTATTACATTTTTAAAAATTGGCTGGTATCTTATTGGTGTCAAACCATTGTGTCACAGAGAAGCCGGGAAGGAGGTCGCAGAGCGGAAGTAGGCCACGGAAGACTAAAGAGAAGCCAGGGATGGACTGGGCCAGGTACGGAGAGGCAAGGGCAACCGATGATGGGGAGAAGGCTGGGGCTGCCTCCCCTCCCCGGTCACAGGGGATCAACAATTCAGATCAGGAACCGAAGCATAAATGTAAGCTGGAATGAGGCCCAAGTCTTGAATGTCTAACCAAAGACTTATTTTTGAAGAAACTGCAAAATATGTTAGCCTAATTTAAAGACAGAGTTCAGCACCTTAAAGTTCAGTATAAGGGAGAGGGATGTTTAAGCCTTCCTATCTAGAGATGAGTTTTCAGAATGGACAAACTAGTGCTTCTGCCTCCTGGCAGCCCATTCAGGACTGCTGGCTGGGCTGGGAAATAGGGGTCCCAGCAGTGTTCATGGACTCCTCCCCTTTCTGCCACCACTGTCTCCCTTTCCTGCGCAGTGAGCAGCCACGCCAGACCCAGAAGGGACTAACAGGAAGCAGTAGCACCTTTCTCAGATGCCTGACATACGACTGCCTGCTTTGCCCTCCCTCCTTCCCAATCCCCTGTGTAGCACTTCCTTTGGAGGCAGGGAGTGTAGGGTAGTGTGACTCAGGATGGAATGGATGGCAAGGTGGTCCACAGGGATGTAGCCAGGATTTTAGGAAGGGGGGGTTCCAGACTAAGTGCCACCATTATAATGGGGCTTGGGCACGGTGGTGCAGCAGCACGCACCATTCATTTTTCTAATGGAAGGGGGGGTCCAGACCCCAAGATCCCCCCCCTTGGCTATGTCCCTGTGGTCCACTGTAACCTCTGGGTCTGGAAGGGCTGCTGGCCAGGTGGGAAAAGGACAAGAAGAGAAGAGAAGACAAGTTGGTCCGTTGCGACCACTGGTAGGATGGGGTGCAGTGTCAGCCACAGACTTCTCCTCTTCCCCTACTGCCATCACCTTCATTTTCTGGCCCAGCCAACAGCCCAACTAGACCTGGTAGTTGTTGCCTAGTGGCAGAAGTATTCCATTCTCAGCAGTCACTGCAGCAGGAAGAAGACAGAGGTGGTCTGGCAGGTATAGTGGGGCAGCTGGAAATGTACACCAGGCAATATGGCCAAAATGGGAGAATGACAAGGCAATAAGGAGGGGGTGGTGAGCATCCCTCCCTGCCTGCTATACCTTTTCGTTCCACCACCCATACACCCCCTTCCAGTCTCTCCCTATATTCTCTCTTCAGAGGTGGCTGCCTGCCTGGGAGTGACGAGTTACTGCACTGGGGTGACACCAGTCTTAGCAGTGCACATCTGTAACAAGGGACATGAGACTGTTACATTAAAAGTAGTTTTTGAGAGAATCTTTCAAAGAGTTCTATAATCATGATGTATTAGAATTTTGATTCAGACTAAGATAGTGCTTTGACCCTCATTCATTCATTCATTCATTCATTCATTCTGTTTATAACAGAAGTTACCAGGACTTTGGTTGTGACTCCAATTTAATTAGGTCTACATAAAGTATGAATTAGTCTGAATCCAACTCAATGTGTTTCAATTACTATGTTTATATGCTACCTTATAAAAGCTCTCATGGCAGCTCACACACTTTTGCAGTCCTGAGAAACAGGTGTGATTCTCAAGAAAAATAAAGCTCGCTCTCCAGCTGTATTTCTTCAAATATTCTCCCTCTCCAGCTGTAATTCTTCAGATTAAGCAATGGAAGCACATTAGTTTGGATTCAGAGTAAACCATGCTTCAAGCAAACCCACTGAAATCAATGGAATAAGATATATTCATCCCTCCATATTTGCTGGGGTTAGGGGCACAGGATCCCTGTGAACGTGGGAAAACTGCAAATAATAAAAATGCTATATTTTACCTGAGAGGACACCTCTGTAGGAGTCTCTAGGTCCTCCAGTGCAATTCTGTGGTCAACGTCTGCCAGAAATTGACCACAGAACTGCACTGGAGAAGCTACAAATTCCTATTGGAGTTTTCTCTCTGGGTCCTTAAGTGCGACTTTTGGTTTAAGTTGACCATAGAGTTGTGCTGGAGAACCTAGATATTCTTATAGAGAACGTATTAATAAAATCTGTGAATAAACATAGCTGCAAAAGTCAAAGCCGCAAATATGGGGGGACAAGAGTAGTTGCAATTAATCTGAGTTGAAGTAATTTCAGTGGTCTACTTAAAACATGACTAACAGTGCAGTCCTGTAAATGAAAACTTGAAAGTAAGTCCCACTGAGGTTAATGGGCCTTAATCCCAGGTAAATGGAAATACAGATGCAGTTTAAATCTGGGTCCAACCCAATTGTGCTAAAGTACGTAAGTAAAAAATGACTTGAAGGCACACAACAACAACAACAAACTGATCTACACCTTCCATTTCTCCAGGTGCCAAGTTAGGCTGGGTTCCACTAGTTTCCACCAGAGTGTCTCAAGAATTCTACAAACTAGGCCCTTTTTAAGGAGAAAAGAGGTGTCATGAGATCTTATTTAGGAGACATGAGTCACATGTTATGAAAAGTGGCAAAATTCACTACATGAGCAAGGGATGGAACTGCACCAGATATTGCCACCCCTTTTGAGATGTCATCATGTAACTCCACCTCTCCAGACATCTGTGTGTATAGAATAAACATCTGTAATGGGAAAGCAGGACCTTTCCCAGTACATACCTACTTGAGAACTGAGGTCTGCAGGAGAGGCCCCCTTCTGTTTTCCACCCATCAGTAGGGACAATGCAAAGTGGGAGGACATGGGAGAAGACTTTCTCAATTGTGGTGCCCAGATTACTCTCCACTTGGAGATCTGAGTGGCACCAATTAAAGCCTTTCTGGACTAATTTACTTTGACATGTCATGGTTTTTGTTCTAGCTTTCAAAGTTGTTTTAACTGTTTTAACTTGTTTCAATTATTTTTCTAATTTGAAAGTGGTTTAAATTGTTTGTATTGTAGGCTACCCTGAGATCCCACAGTAAAGGGTGAGACATAAATATTTTAATAAATCATTTGATAAATTAAATAAATAACTGTACTGCTCTACAGGTTGAGTATCCCTTATCCAAAAATATTTGGGACTAGGAGTGTTTTAGATTCTGGAACACTTGCATATGCATAATGTGGTATCTTAGAGGTGGGACCCAAGTCTAAACATGAAATTCATTTAAGTTTCATATATGCCTTATACACATAACCTGAAAGTAATTTTATACATTTTAAAAAATTACTTTGTGCATAAAAGAAAGATTGTGTATACTGAACCACTGAAAACAAAAATGTCAGTATCTCAGCCACCCACAGAAAAAGGTTTTGTATTTTGGAGCATTTTGTATTTTGTATTTTTGGATAAGGAATATACATGGAAGCCTCTGCGAGACCTTCCTACTGCTGCTCTGTAAGCATGGATGTTGATGACTGTATGATGATATCACTGACTACTTGTTATTGCCGTGCCCCTGCCTGTGTGGTGACTTTTGCCACTTTTCATAGCTCTTGAACTGAGCTATGGCTTTTAGATACTATAACTGCATGAAATGGCTCAATATGGATGAATGGGCTGGCAGCCCATATCTCACCTGTAACAGCGACTGAAACATGTGAGGTTGAAGGCTTTCAGGGCTGGTATCTGAGTTTTTTGTGAATTTTTTGGGCTGTGTAGCCATGTTTTGGAAGAGTTTATTCCTGACATTTCACCAGCATTTGTGGCTGGCATCTTCAGAAAAATAATTTTTTCCAGAACATGGCCACAAAGCCCAAAAAACCTCACAAAAACGCTATTGAAACAGTCCAGTTTTAATGAAGCTGCAAAGTCCATCTGCTACTCACTAAATAAAACTGGACCATTTCATCTATTACTTTACTACATAAAATCACTGGTGGTAACCAGAAATGAAACTACCATGAACATTCTTGACAGTGAAATGATGAGCATGTTACAATATGTGGAGAAAACGTTGGTTATTCATCATAAATAGAATAACTTTCTTGGCCTGGACCACCCTGTCAGCATGTCGGTTTTAAAATATTACTTTTTGGAATAGATGAAAAATTGCCAACTTCACACCATGGCCTTTTGATATATGGCCCTTTCCTCAGAGATTGACTGGTTTATTTTGTTTTGTTATTTAGAATTAATGATAGTTAGAATTTTTTAAAAAACACACACACACTTAGCCTGGGACTCATTGCAAATGAGACAATTTTGAAGGAGCTTATTTGGTTGTTGCCCTAATAATTGGGCATTATTATTACCTTCCCACCATATGTGAATGATAGGTCTCCTGAGGGTCTAAATGGCTTCAGATGATGTTTCTTTAGTATTTCAGTGCTGTTCATCTGCACTCTTCCTACAGGAGCTTTTACCAGATGGTCCACAAGCTCATAATGACATGCCACATTTCCCGTCTAATAATCACCACTGGGAAAATAGCTTGATTGGAAATCATTCTTAGATGAGTGGGTGAGTGAGTTTCAACAGAGCCTTTTCTTGATCAAAAATAGAGATTTGGGTTCAAAAGTTTCTTAGGCTACATGCATCTCTCTCTCTTCCCCCCCCCCCAGCCTGTAATACAATTTAATAATATATTGCTTATAAAAGCTATGTATGTATGTATGCTTCCCTCTCTCTCTCTCTCTCTCTCTCTGTGTGTGTGTGTGTGTGTGTGTAGTTGTTATTAGTATTAACTGGAAGATCCTTGCGTATACTGATGACATGAAGTATTCACAGTACTGGGGAAGTAGGAAATGTTTGACATCCAAATAATTAACACCTGTGTGATACAATGGTTTGAGTGTTGGACTACAACTCTCGAGACTAGAGTTCGATCCCCCACTCAGCCATAAAACCCACTGGGTGACTTTGGGCAAGTCACATGCACTCAGCCTTAGGAGAAGGCAATGGCAAACATCTTCCAAACAAATCTTAAGAAAACTCCATGATAGGTTTGCCTTAGCCTCACCATAAGTCAGAAACAACTTGAAGGCACACAACAATAACAACATTAATGGGGGTCCTTTCATTCTACACAATTATGATTCCACCTTAACTGCATGGCAACCCTGCCATTTGTAGTTTAGGGAGGTGCATTTAGAATCCAAAGCCAGAGACCTCTAGTGTGTCTGTCCATATTAAAAAAAAACACCAGGATTCTGCAGAATGCAGCACTGGCAATTAAAAAGGAATCATTGTGCTATAACTCTGTAGTGTGAAGGGTTCCCAGCTTTTCTTTGAACCTGCCTATCGCCTAGTAAGAAACTCCTTCTTTGGAGGCTTTTAAACAGAGGTTGAATGGCCATCTGTTGGGGGTGCTTTGGTTGTGAGTTCCTGCATGGCAGGAAGTTGGACTAGACAGCCCTTGTGGTCTATTCCAACTCAGTGGAGTTTACTGCACTGGGCTCCAGGGACGGCCTCAGAATGGAACAGAACGGAAAAAGCAGGGGACGGATTTTACTGCACACAAGGAGGTCTCTCACTCGTTCTGTTCCCCTCTCTTCCATTCCCATTCCATTCCATTAGGGAATGGTTTTTGAGAACTGTTCTGAATAGTTCTCAAAAATTGCCCCCTCTGGAATGGAGTGGGCACGAAAGAGAGGGGAACGGAAGGGAATGCGGACTTTTGTGTGCTGTAAAATCCATCCCCCACTCGTTCCTGCCCCTTGCATTCCGTTCTGAGGCCAGACCGAGGAGGACCTGTGCGGTAAACTCCTATCACATATCCCTCCTAAACTCCTTGGCTGTTCTCCTCTGTTAAAAGACAGTGCTCAATATACCATAAAGCAGTGATGGTGAACCTTTCACAGACCGAGTGCCCAAACTGCAACCCAGACCACACTTATTTATTGCAAAGTGCCATGTCCCTCTGGCTTTCTAGTAAGAAACTCTGGCAAACTCTGTGCTAGGGTGACAGCATGTGTGCCCACAGAGAGGGCTCTGAGTGCCACCTCTGGCACGCGTTCCATAGGGTCGCCATCACTGCCATAGAGCTTGTTTATGTCCTCTTAAATTAGCCTGCCACCATTAGCTGTTGGAATGAGATTCAACTGCCAGTCTAATCACTTTCTATACTGGGAAACAAGGGAGGAGGAGGCACTATCTTGCCTTTTGCCTCAAGTTTGTTGTTGACTCCCTTTGAGTCAACCCTGACTCTAGTGACTCTGTGGATGGGACATCTCCCTATCCCTCACTGCCCTGCTTAGGTCCTGCAAATGCTTACCCATTACCTCCCTGACTGACTCCATCCATCCAGCGTGCAGTCTTCTTCTTTTTCTACATGCCTCCACCTTTCCTAGCCTTATTGTCTTTCTAATGAGCCATGCCTTTTCATGATGTGGCAAAGTACAACAGCCTCAACTTTTGATGTCCATCCGCAAAACTCTTCTCCAGCACCACATCTCAAATGAATTAATTTTCTTTTTATCTGCCTTCTTCACTATCCAAATCTCACATTCATACATTTTATAAAATGTATTTTACAAGTAGTAACATACTTTTGTATTAGTTGGTCTCATCTAGACTGCCATTCCAAGTAAGATTTAACCAACATTGATATTGTTATCACTTTGATGTCAGATTCTAACTTTTCAAAACTTTGGTGTATATGTATATTTTAGATTGTGCCCCTCTGGCAGGGCTGGCCTTTTTTTTGCTATTGTTTTACTTGTAAAGCACCATGTACATTGATGGTGCTATGTAAATAAATGATAACAATAATAAACAATAATCATGAATATACATCTCACTGCAAGTGTATGAATCTATTTATTGCTCTTGATCTTTTAAACTTTAAAATTTGCTGCTTATTGCTATTTGAATTGACATGGTTTTCTCTTGTGCATTAAACAGTGTGAATGAACCATGTCAAGACATAACTATGGAAAGAAAACATAAAGTTTTTAATACAATGCAATGCAATGCAATGCAAAAAAAAAAAACCCCTTTCTTTTTAAAAGCCTTCTGTCCCTGGTCAGAGACTGGAAACAATGCATTTTCCTGCAACATGTTATTTTATGGCATAACAATGGTATTTTTATAAATTGATAGAAGTTGTAACAATTACCTTTTAGTGTAATAAGTAATATTTCTCTTTTACTCCTCCAATGTGTCCTTTAGGAAATTCTTTTATAGATTTTTGTCCATTTTTGTGTGTTTTTAAAATCAAAACATAGGTAAAATGTGTGTCATTCATCATTAAATAACATATAAGGAGTAATTCTGATGAGCTATTTCTAGAAAGAAACAAATGGCTTTAAAACAATACATTTCCAAGCACGGTTCTGGTTATATGTAGGTTTAAATACTACTGGATGAGATTTTGAATAAACAGAATGAATGGGGGGGGGGGCAGAGCAGCATATAAATTGTTGTTCAGATAGGATTTAAACATCAGCTAGAACATGTTTAATGAAGGAAATTATAGACAAAGCTCTTGCCGCTCAATATGCACCATGTTACTTTGATATCAGGACTTATTCCAGTTGCGAAACAAACCTTCTTTTCTGCTTCTTCACTGCATTTATAAAAGGGCTGCTTTGGTAAAATGAAGGAGGAAAAAAACCTCCACTTTCGCCTCCTCTCTTGCATGAAATATAAATAACTTGAGCAGGAAAGAGCTGGCACGTCACATTAATCATGTGGGCAGGAACATATTTTATTTTATAAATTGTTTTAATAAATCCAAAAAACATTCAACACACTCCTAGTTATTAAAGGAGTTTTTATAACATGGCACATGCACATTTATTTTCTTTCTCTCATCTCCTGAGTAGTTGTTGGCTTTATTCTAAATGCATGTAAGATTAAGAGCTACTCATTCCACCACCCTGAATATGTACCTCCATATGAAGCCTCATCAAGACTGTGTAAATTAATCAATTAAAGCCTAGTAGGTCAAAGTTCCCTTGCTTTGGAGGTCTCTGCTCAAATCCTCTGATGGTGGCCTAGTAGCAAGTGTTGCCTAAGTGTGTTGGTATCCGTGTAATATTAGAGGTGCTACTGAGTCTAACGGGACACCTGACATGTTCTTCTGTGTCTACACTGTCAAATAGCTTTGCTGGCATTAGCTAAGATGGAAAGCCCACCCATTCGGCAGCTGCTGAACATTTCAACAATATTTTACCCTATCCCACCCATTTAGCTGGTACTGGATAGAATGGGGCATGGGTAATGGCCTAAATCAAATTGCTAGTCCCAACTGGAGTTGACCCATTGAATCAAGGGGAAAATTTACAAGTCAGTATTTAAGTAACTTCAGTTAATTCAGTTGGTCTGGGATTAGCAACTGTATTTAAGTGAAGAATTACTTCTGCAGTGCCACAGAATTATGGAATAATGTGATGGCATAATATGTACTGGGGAATACCAGAAGGGAGACTTGCCTGATGTTCTCCCATTTTTGCTTTTCAGCAACATACACAACTGTATTGTTTACATCAGACACATGTTTGTACCTTTTTGGTGGTTACAGCAGGTATCATTTGTTCTAATGCAGCTTACCCCCACCTGGGGCACTCCAGATTTGTTGGACCATCACTTCCATCTTTCCTAGCCATTAGGCTGTATGGAAATGATAGGAAATGATGGGATTGGGAGCCTGACATGTCTAGATGACAGCTGAATGGGAAAGGCTATTCAGCTGTTTCCACTGCTTATGCTGTTTTATTGTTTTGGTTTTCATTTGGTAGCTCTATTAGTTGTCGAAAAGCAAGATATAAATATTCTAGTAAATAAATGTGTCATTAGCCATTACATTAGTTTACTGTTAATCCTTGACGCTTGCAGACTCTTACTTTTAGCAGCATAATCCTGCCATCTGAGAACAGCTGCACAGATACAATAGGCCCATGTATACCTTTGTAGTATTGCAATGCATGCTGTCATCAAGCTACACAGAAGCAGTCCTTTAGCAGTTCAGGAATATTTACACTACATTGCTATTAGGGGTATAAATTTAGTTCAGAGATCTGAAGCAGATAGCTTTGCCTTAATTGACACAGGGCTTCTACAAAGCACTCCAAAGTGAAGTGGGCTGCTCCCAAAATTTCAGACTAGTCTGAGGATAAGAGATATCCTTGGAGTCTATTAATAAAATGTGTACATCTGTCCACCCCTTAAGCTTTCTATACAAAGAAAACACCAAGAGAGATCAGAAAGGAGGTAATCTGGACAGAAAAAGAGTTTCCAAGCATTCTTTACCAAGACTCTCCCTTTTATTTTCAGTCTTAGTGCTTTGTGAGAGATGTTGAAAGAACTTAACACATTTTCAGGACTTCTGCTGTATTTTGTGGCTATCTGTCTAGGCACTAAAGGTCACAGTAGTATTCAGAGCTTGCAGGAATAATTTGACAACCAATACCAACTTGGAGATGTCTGTATTGAGTATCTTCCTGGTAAGTAGCTATCTCCTCCTAACAGAACTTACCATGCAGTTATGTAGAATTCTCTTCCACATCCACCTCAAACTTCAGTTAGGGCTCAAACAGACAGGCCAAAATAGAGCTGCTTTGGGTCACTTTGGAGGTATACTGTTTAAATGATGCATACTAATAATAATAATAATTTGTTTTATTTATATACCGCTATTCCAAAGATCATAGCAGTGAACAGCAAGTAAGCTAATTAGCAAGTAAGCTAATTTGCCCCCAACAGTCTGGGTACTCATTTTAGCGACCTCGGAAGGATGCAAGCCTGAGTCGAGCTTGGGCCCTTTTGCTGGTCTTGAACTCGCAACCTTGTGGTTTTGAGTGAATGGCTGCAGTACAGGCATTTAACCACTGCGCCACCAGGGCTCCTACATGCATCCTAAGAGGCTGGAAGCCATGCCAAAGCTTCAATTTATGACATATGACTTTTTTTAAAATTAAAATAGCCCCTCAACAAAGGGGGAAGTTAATACCTTTTTAATATCTTGCACAAGAAAAGCTGTAAACCAACTTGCATACTATAAGGGGAAGGCAGGATACTAATTAATTAATTGAAAACGTGTCCTAGCATACACCTATATAAATTTTGCCTATGAAGTTTGCAGAGGCTAGAATGTCTACAAACTTCATCCCATTCTGCCAGAAGATATAAGAGTCTTTGAGCTGCTCCAGATTTTTTTTTTTTTGGGGGGGGGGGGGGGGGAATTGCAGAAAGCATCAAGTTTTTCTGTAAAACTGGTTTTATTTTGGATATCCACATTACACTTTCTTCATCCTGAAGTACTTTTTGGGAACTCCCAGCATTATCAAGGACATTTTGTTCCTACAACCTACTTTTCTTAAATGAAATATATCTCATCTTTGTGGTCTGTGTATATTACTCCAGAAATAGCTAAGATGGCTACAATCATTAAATTTAACTAATGTTTCTAAGAAACAGATTCAACAGAGATCAAGTGAATGAAAGAGGATTGTTTGCACCAACACAAAATGATTCTAATATTTAACTAGTTCAATATTGCTAAAGCACTTTAGCAGTTTGACTGTAACTCCTGAATAATAATAATAAAGATGGCTCTGTGGAAATTGCGGGAAATCAATTTGTGAAACGCTTCCTGAGTCTAAACAGGAGGGAAGAAAACCTGGGATATTTCAAGAAACAGTTTGGATGCAAACTAGTAATAGAATATTCAGGTAAAATCAAAACAAAAAGAACTGGAAGGTTTTGATACTTCCCCAAACTGTTTCCTTTCTGGATAAGTTCATAGACATGTCTTTTACAAAGCCTCAGTCTTTAAAGTCTAGTTGGCCAAAAATCCTTGAACTATTTGTTTGAAATTTGGCAGCAAAACAAAACAGGATACTATGCCTGTGCCTTTCCTTTAATGTGATCAAGAAGCTGGTTTTCTGAAGTAAGGTTCTGTTTTGGATTTAAGATGGAGTGACCCACTGTCTGAAGTGCCAAGTGGGTTTTGAATGGAATTACACCTTAACACAGTAATACAATGTAAAACTACAAGCATGACCCTATTGGTCCAATACATAATAAATGTAATAATCTATAACTAAGATGTACCAATTTGGAATCTATATGAAAGGCAAGGAACCCTTCCCTTATTCTTTTCAGAGTTCAAGATTTATGTATACTCCTCTGGTGCCAGCTGAAATATAGAGGATATGTTTTTAAATATGCTACTTAAATTTCTGTATTGAGTAACTGTCCAAATAAGGCTCAGCTAACTTGGCAACACAGGCTTAAAATGTTGTAAAATGAGAAAGATGTATATGGTGTTGGAATATGAATGATGAGGAAAACCCAGCCTGAATGCCATCAAAAGAAATGTAAGTTTTCTTTAAATAACATAAACAGCTAGTTCTCTCATAAATGACTAAAACTTCTTTCTAATGACTTCTTTCTTCCTTATTTTCTTCTTTATTTTTCTTCTGATAACGAACGAACTAGAGAACCATTCAAAAACATTTAAGACATGACAACCTAACTATACATACAGTTGGATCCTATGCAGTTTTTGTCAGTAATAAATGCAATGGAATTTGTATATAAGTTTATACAAGCCAGTGGAGTTTGAAAAGCTTGCATGATGTATTTTGTGCTTATAAGCATATAAGATTGCAGCTGTAAACTCTTGTCCAATCTATACTAATAAAAGTCAGTCTGTTTGTCTGTCTCTAGCATAGTTCTAAGACCATGAAACCAATCCTCATAAAAATTGCCATGATATTAGGGAAATCTCTGGGAGTGTGCATTTTTGGATTATTTTTTATTTAGAATGGACTGTTGAATTTTATTTAATAAAATGCATCTGCAGTTACAGAGCTTTAGGCATCACTCCTCCTTTAGGCCTCACTCCCCCTTTATCTTTAGGCATCACTCCTCCTTAATCTTCCTAAGAGACAGATGTGGAAGGAGAACTGAGAAAAATCTCCCACCCACTCCACCCCCACCAAAGCAATAGACAACTCCAGGTGCTGCTTTCTTCTGTAAGGCCCACAACCTTTCAAAAAGGGGAGAGGGGGGAAGGAGGGTAAGAAAGATGGGGAGACTGTTTCTGCTGCCTGATTCAGGGAAACAGGATTGAGAGCAGAGCTTAGAACATTATATTTGACAATTAGTCCATTGAGGTTGACCACTGGAAATGTGGAGATTAATTTATTGCCAGTAATATTGACAGCTGAAATTATTTAATTGATAGAGTTACGTATGTAGTTTGATCAGTTGTTTCTGGGAGAAAGAACATGGGGAGCTGCCATCCTGTTAGTGACATATGCAATGGTACAGCCAATGTACACCTGATAGTTTCCAGATGTATTGAGCTTCCACCATCTGCAGCCAACAATGTATTATGGGATTTATAGTCCATGTGGGGAAAAGTGCTAAATTGGTGGTAGGTAACTTAAAAACAATAAAATCCACATAATGGTGGAGCCAATAATGAAATGCATCACAGAAGTCAATGGTGACAATCTCCATGACAGTCCCTATGTTTGTACTCATTGGGTTCATTGTGTCTTTAGACCCAGCCATTATGTTTGATATGACATATGTGAAATGTTTACATCTAAGGTTCAGGAAGGAATTGGAATGGTTGAGGGACTGGGGAACACATGACTATTAAAAGAGCCCAAAACATCTGCTATGGCAGCCTTATCTTGCTGTTCCTCTGTGATTCCTAACATTTCCTAAGAGTTTATCACACGGGGACCTATGTGCTTCCATCCTGAAAATGATTAAAGAGTCTGCACCCCAGAAAAGCACACAGATGTGCAAATGATTTTTACAAGCAGAGCACAATAACACTTTAAAAACTCATTATTAATTTTAGAAAGTGAGTAGAAAGCATATTTGGTTTTCACACAGATGCGGACAAATCCTGTTGATGGTTTGGAAATAATATTTTTGCGCATGTGCATAGAAGCAATAGTTATGTCACCAGAAGTGATGCACAAATATTTCATTTCCAAGTACATACACACACACACATGTGACAGAGAGAAGGGGAAATGGGAAGGAAAACACTCACTCGTTGTGCCAGAAAGTTTTTCAGAGGAAGGCTGAAGTGTCCGGTTGCAAACTCCCACAAAACAACACAAACCATGCACACACACACACACACACACACCAGAGAGAAGGGGAAATGGGGAAGAAAGCACTCACTTTTTGCCCCAGAAGGTTTTTCAGAGGAAAGCTGAGATGTCTAGTTGCAAACTTCCATAAAACAATACAAACCACTCACAACCACACACACGCCAGAGAAAAGGGAAAATGGGGAGGAAAGTACTCTTTGCCACAGAATCTCTTTTCAACTGGGCACTACAAAGCCCGGAAGTAAACTTGCCTCAAAGAATCATGGAAAATCTGGCAACAAGTAAAATCCCATGCAAATAGCTTTCACACTAGAGTAATTGCACAAAAAGCAATATTGTGAATGAAACAGAAATGAATTCACAATATTTTCCCAAAAATGTCTACTAGTTGGTTCATGCCTCTTTCTTGTTGGATTCTGAGTGGACTGCTCACAACATCATGTGAAAACCATTAGTGCAATTGCACCTAATACGCTGGATCTACATGGGATCTAACCTGTTTAAACTTCCAATTTTCCCCATGTTATAAACTCCATAGAAGAAACAAAATTGCTAGAAGGACTACCAGAGGACCTCTAGACAGCTCCAGTGCAAGCCCCTCAAATCTTACAACAAATGGAAGGGTGGAGAAACAGAATGACAGATGATAGATGATAGATAGATAGATAGATAGATAGATAGATAGATAGATAGATAGATAGATAG
>NC_056524.1:67885347-67949837 GCF_019175285.1 Sceloporus undulatus
GTCTCATTCTCTGGTAAAAGAAGGAGGAGAATGGAGAAAAGGAAAGTTTAACAAGCACCAGGGAGAGCAAGACTAGTTAGAAAGAAAAAGAGAGAGAAGAGAAAGAACAGAGAAAAAAAGAGTACAATTTTTAACTGGAGTGAAGGAATGAAACAGTTTATGACCTTTGCAAAGCTGGATGTTTCTTCTAGTATATAATAATGTTTTTAACTCAAGGATGGATGTGATCTTTGGGCTGCCCACACCCCAAGTGAACTCTCCCAACCTGTGAAGTAATTAAAAAAAAATCCAGCCAAAATTTATATGAGGGGGCACAATTCAGCATTTTAACAGTATCCCCAAAAAGCCAAAAATGCACTCCAGTCAGATGTGACTTATAATTCTTGGAGCAGTTCTCAGGAAATGATGATAGTAAAGCCTACAAAGGGTCATAAGGAACCTAAAATGGCCCTCTAAGCAGTGATGCTTGAGCCCAAAGCACTGCTTTAGTATTTGATCACAGAGTCAAGTATATACAACAAAACAAACTGCAGTAGGCATGAAATTAGATTAAAATGGCTGGACTTTTGGTCAAGAGAAATACTTAAATAAAAACAGAATGAAGCCAACTTGATATCATGCTGTTGTTTTGAGACCTCCATATTCCATCATGCAAATTGGTCTTGTGCCTGTCAATCTTTCTCTGGCTGGCCTATCACACACGATTGTTAATAATAATAAATAAATAAAAATTTTATTTTTATCCCGCCCTTCCAGGGATCAGGGCGGCTAACAACAAGATTAAAATACATACAGTGCAGGAAAAGTTAAAACCATAAAAACACAATAACAAATAAAAAGCCCCTATAGCCCAACCTCATGGCCACGGAAGAGGAGGGAGGCCCACAGGATATTTATTCGGGGAATGCCTGCTGGAATAGGAAGGTTTTGAGATCCTTCCTAAATTGGGCCAGGGTGGTAGATGAGCGGAGCTCAGTGGGCAGCTTATTCCAAAGGGCTGGGGCAGCTATGGAAAAAGTCCTCCGCGAGGTGGAGGCTAATCTGGCCCCAGGCACCTTCAGTAGTTGCTGCCCAGACGTTCTGAGGGTGCGAGGCGGAATGTACGGGGAGAGACGGTCCGTTAGGTATCCTGGGCCCAAGCCATTTAGGGCTTTATAGGTAATAACCAACGCCTTATATTGAGCTCGGAAGCGAATGGGCAGCCAATGGAGGTCCCTAAGAACCAGTGTTATATGGCTGGTCCTGGGAGCACCAGTGACCAGCCGGGCCGCCATATTCTGCACCATTTGTAGCTTCCGAGTTTGGTATAAGGGTTGCCCCATGTAGAGTACGTTGCAGAAATCCAATCTCGAGGTTACCAGAGCATGTACAACAGTTTCTAGGTCCCTCTGGGCCAGATATGGGCGCAGCTGGCGGATCAGCCGAAGCTGATAACAGGTGCTCTTGACCGTTGCATTCACCTGAGCAGTCAGGTGAAGCGACGAGTCAAGAAGCACCCCCAGACTGCGCACGGAGTCCTTCACAGGGAGCGTGACCCCGTTCAGGACAGGTGGAACCACCGCCATTCCTGGACCAGGAGAACCTATCACTAGTACCTCCGTTTTCTCTGGATTCAATTTGAGTCGGTTTTCCCTCATCCAGCCCATTACTGACTCCAGACAGGCTGCGAGAGGAGAGACGCCATCCCCAGTCACTGCATCAGTCGGAGACATAGAGAAAATGATTTGGGTGTCATCAGCGTACTGATAACCCCGCGCCCCATGTCTCCGGATGATCTCTCCCAGCGGTTTCATGTAAATGTTAAATAGCATGGGAGACAGAATGGCCCCTTGAGGGACCCCAGTTGTACAGATGATGTGGGAAGGAAAGCCCTAGAAAGCTCAAGAGAGGAAAAATGGAGTGTAAATGTAAATAGTTAATAACAGTCAGGCATAACAAGTATGCATATAGTGTTAGAATTCAATGATGATGATGATGATGATGATGATGATGATGATGATGACGACGACCCCAATATAGGTGTGTTAGTCTATCGAATCAGTATGTAGAGAGATCTTGTAGCACCTTTGAAACTCACTGAAAGAAAGACATTGGCAGCAGGAGCTTTTGTAATTCATCTTAGGAAGTAGACTGAAGTCTGTGAAAGCTCATGCTGCCAATTTCTTTCAGTGAGTCTCAAAGGTGCTACAAGATCTAACTATGCATATAATTGATATGGAATCAAACCAATTATGTCTGTCAAATTTCCTATTGTATGGCATCATCCTTTATAGTCTTTAGGATCATGCTGCCAGTGAGCCTAGCTGAGGGATCATCAGGTTTGGAGCCTCATAGGTGTAAAGTACACATCCTAAGCTATGTTTGTTTGATTAATTAATTAATGTGACCGAGAACATAAATTTCATTTTGTCTCTTTCTTACCCTTTTCTATTGATCACTAATTGCCCATATCACCATTAAGTTATCGATAACAAGCTAACTGGGAAACATGATCTCATTGTAAAAGGAAGATCATGGCACTATTAAGTGCTGTAGGCAGGATATAAAACAAAATCTAGAGAAGAATTTTACAAAATTATTTTAAAGGCAATCAATGACTGTGGAGAATTAATGCTGCAGATTTCACTGGGCTTATATTAGTTGAAGCAACACACAATTAACAGCAATGTGGGAGCTTCTGCTAAAGACATAAGAAAAATGGATGCATATAAAATAAGGAAAAGGTATTTTCAGAGTAGAGGAACAATAGACATTTTGCTAATATTATGGATTGTGGCAATTTATAAGGAAGTTGAATGCCACTTCTTGTATATATCACTTGGAACAGACAACTAGCAGCTGGTTTAATCATTTTCAAATATTTTTCTAGAACAGAGAATGAGGCCTTCCTTGGTATTTCTAAAGTTTGCTAATGGCAAAAAAAATGGAAGAAGTGATAAAGTTACTACATTCATCAGTCATCCACCCCAAAACATTTGCAACTGATTATATTTTTCAGAGTTGGCACAGAATCATGAGGCTCCTTATAAGCAACTTTATGTTCGTGCCAAATAGAAGAAAACTAGAAGGTAATTCTGAAGCATGTGCCCAAAAATACACTTCCATGTAATGAAAAAGAATGAAGAGCAGTAGTAAGTTTGGTTTCAACTAGTAATAAGGCATCTGAGGAGAACCGCAAGATTACAGTTTTAAGATTGCAATAAAATGGCTTATGTGTGTTCCAGTTCCTCTTTTACTGTCTACTAGGTACTGTTAAAATACATTTATTTAGTTCTGAGTGCAATATTGATCATAAAAACATGGAACCAGAAACCAAAAGCCTATCCTCTGTGTTAAAAATACAAGGAATCAGTGTTTAACACCCAAGGTTTATTTTTTGTCTGTTTCTTTTAAAGATTTCTATTCTGTCTCTTAGTTAAAAACACCTAGGACTATGTACTATTTTCAAAAAGGTAAATAAGGTACCATTAAAAAAATACAGCATGTGGCATGCAGCCCCTTCCTGCCCATTTTTTTTCAAGTCCAGGACCCCTCCCTGGCAAGGGAAAAATGGTCAAAAAGGAGAACTGATTACTCCTCCTGGAGCAGCAAGTCTCTTCTAAAGCAAGATACAGACTCTTGTTTTGGTGTGTGTTGCAGGATGAGGGAGTTTTCTGGAGAGCTTTCAAACCAAAGTGAACTTTCAAAAGTGAACTTTGAAAAATACATTGGGGATGTTGTCCTGGACAGGGGCTGGGGGGGAGAGATTGCTCCCCCACAAACTATCAAAGTTGCTCACTTGTGCCAGAAAATATCACAAACAATAAACATTGCCCATGAAGTTCTTAGAACCATAGATCTGGAAGGGCCCTCAAACACAACACCCCCCCCCCCAAAGCCTTACTGTGCTCTGGTAACCTCTCGTCTAGATTTCTGTAATGCGGTCTACATGGGGCTACCCTTGTACCAAGCCCAGAAGCTTCAGCTAGTACAAAACATGGCAGCCAGATTGGTCACTGATGCATCCAGGTTTGACCATATAACACCTATTCTGAAAGATCTCCACTGGCTGCCTATTCGCTTCCGAGCACAATACAAGGTGTTGGTTATTACCTATAAAGCCCTATATGGCTTGGGCCCGAGTTACTTGAGGGACCACATCTCCCCATATAATCCTCCCCACACACTCAGGACATCCGGGAAGAACTTGTTAGAAATTCCATCTTCCAAACATGTTTCTACATCCCGGATGGCCTATTCAGTGGCGGCCCCACAAATTTGGAATGGTCTCCCCGAGGAGCTCCGTCTTGTGACCTCCCTGGTAACATTTAAAAAGAGGCTCAAAACCTTCCTCTTCTGTCAAGCCTTCCCCCCTGTAAAATGAAGCTGTGTATTCCCGTTCCCATCGATTCTCTGCCTTACCCTGTTGAATGATTGTGTTCAGATTTTGTATAATTTGTATTAGTGGATTTTATCTATTTTTCATGAGATGTTTTTAATGGTTTTATATGGTCTGTAAACCGCTTTGATCTATGGAAAAGCAGTATACAAATAAAATTTATTATTATTATTATTATTATTATTATATGACACAGGGCCAAAATCCTGAACCGAGTCTGGACTGTCTCCACGATGCACAC
This sequence comes from Sceloporus undulatus, assembly GCF_019175285.1. Lineage (NCBI taxonomy): Eukaryota > Metazoa > Chordata > Lepidosauria > Squamata > Phrynosomatidae > Sceloporus > Sceloporus undulatus. Next base: position 67,889,967 of record NC_056524.1, read on the forward strand.
ACCCAATTTGCGGCTTTCCCCTCCTAAGCCCTCATTTAAATAACTCACCTTTTGCTGAGGGAGTTTGGCTCTTTTTGCAGCAATGATAGTGGCTGCCTTTTCACTTGCAATTCCTGTAAGCTGCCCAGCACTACTGTTACATGTGCAAATCACGCTGAGGTCACAACAAGATGTCTAGCATTAATAGCGTGGCTGGGCATATCATTCTAACTTCAGCAGTGGCACTGGTGGCACATGGAAAGGCAGCTGCCTCTTTTTTGCTGCTAGCGTTAAAAATGTGCAGCAAAAGAGAGTCAGTAATGGGTTGAATTGGGGGGGAATGGAGGGCCAGGATATTCCATAGGCAACCTCAAGTATTCTGGTAAGTGTAGACCTGTTAGTCTGACTTCTTTCTCAGTGCAAGAAACCCAGAGCTAAAACAGCCCCAGTGAATGGCTGCCTGCCCTCTAGTTGTGAACTTCTAATCAAGAAGAACTCACAGTCATATTAGGTACAGTTGTCTTTTCCTTTTTGAGGACCTGGATTCTACAGTCTTGCTCTTCATGGGAGGGAGAAGAGTTTATTAATGGCAGCATGCTCTTGCGTGTGGCCCCGCTTGCACGCCACTGGCGGACAACCCATTATTTTCTATGGGGCTCAAATATGTGCGAGTTGCCATTTTCATGAGGGGGTCTGGAATAGATCCCCTGTGAATTGGGAGGGGCTACTGTAAATGTTTTCATTCTCAAGTTGCACTTAATATTTAAATATTTCTCCTCATATCCAAAGTCTGTTTCCACTAATTATAGTCCCACCCTCTATGGTAGCAAAGTACAAGGTCTTTGCCTTCTTTTCAGGATTTTAAAATGTGCTATCATGTCCCATGCCACACACCATCTGTTCTCTAGAAGAGACCTACTCCCTTTCTTCAAACATTTCTCATAGGGATTGTTTTACCTGCCCATATCCATTGCTCTCTTGTGAACCTGTTCCAGTTTGTCTTTTAATCTTTCTTAAAGTCCAGAATAGGACAGAGTGCATCAGAGAAGGCTTGAATAGAACAGAATAAAGTGCAATGGTTCCTTCTCTTAACTTGGAAGTATTCTGTATTTGACATGTCTCATTTTCCATCCTTTTCCCTTTCTTTCTCCTTGTAACCTTCACTGGAAGGTTTTAATCTTTAGGGAATCCAATATTCTTTACATTTTCTAATCGCTTTCCTTACTATTTCCACCCTGGCCCATTTATTCAGCTTTTGTTGAAGAAGCACTTCATTATTAATAGGCATTTAAAAAGCACATCTAGTATTATATCGTATACATATAAAAGTATATATATGTATGGAAAGTAGATAAATCTGTTTTGTTTTGTAAAATCTCAAAAATACTAAATTAAAAAAGCACATCTGTACAAAATTGTATACATACATGTTTATGTAGTATGTCAATTTGTCAAGCACTTCTTTGTAAATTCCTGCATTATATGGGTGAAGAAACTGAGGCCATTCTCAACAAGTGCATACTTGTTTTGCTGCCCTGCCATTTGTGAAGTTGTCCTTTGTACTGACTCACATGTCAGTTTCTTTGAAAATCTGCACAAAGATCATGCCCTGAGCCTGCCCTCAATACAGCTTGATAAATCTTAGAGATTTTCCAGCTGCAACACACTTTTGCACAGGAAACTGTGGGAAGCCCACAATTCAATTGTAATATGTGATGACACTACCCACAGGTTTCTTGTTGCCAATACACACACAGTGGAGAAACCACATGCCATACTAGCATACACTGCAGTATACAGCTGGGTTTCCAGTTACTGTATTTCCAATGCAGAAATACCTTTCATATATGAAAAGCACATTGGTGTGCTTTTAAAGCTCCAGTGGATTTTCAATGAAGAGATTTAAGCACCCACCTAATTGTCCTGCTGAAAAACATTAATCTAGTGCTTTGGTTGCCTAACTGCATTGTCTCACACACACACACACACAAGCACACACACACACACAAATGGTGCCAATAGGGTATCCTCCTTATTGTGTTGGAAATGTATAGAATTACAGCAACCATACTTGCCCAACATTACTTCAAAAATAGTCCGGTATTCTGAGTCTTCTTATTTTATTTGCACCATATTGGGTCAAAGATCCTTTGGCAACTTAATGAGTTTTGTGCCATTTTTTCCCCAAGCTGCTGGTTAGATGAGGAAATTTCTTTTTATTTTACCATGTTCCTAGTGACTTGAGACTTGGGCGATTAATATACTATCCCTCAAACATAAAGCAAAATTAAAGCATGGCAAATCACTTCTCCTTTAAGACTGGTGCCAAACGTCTTTTGTGGTGTTCTAGTGAAACAGGACACTTCCACCCCAGTGGCTAGTAAAGTCACACACAGAAAAGAAAGCAGCTATGTGACCAAACTTTTTTTTCAAAGCATAGCTGGAATTTCAGCCTTTCTGCACAAGCCCTTACCATTACAATTTATTAGCAACTTTATGTAGTCGGTTTTATTGAATGATTTAGATAGCCCTGACTTGATCTATTCCAAATGTGTGGCACAGTATTTGGCAACATGCTGGAGAGTTGTTATAGTCTCACTTTCGCACAGCCAGGACTTTGAAATCTAGAAGAGACTACACAAGTGCTTTGTATAACTTTCTCCTTTAATTTGAGAAGCCATGTTTAGCCTGGCCTCAGCAACCTTTCGGAGCACATTATAAATGAGGGAGACTTATGTTCATCAGCAACGAAGATCGGAAGACATATGTCTGCCATCAGGAAGAAGGGGGATATTGGAACCACCAAGCTGACAAAGAGGTATTAAGCTCCTGGGAGTGTGAAGGTTAGGACAAAAGGAAACAGAGAATATTAAAGATGCAGGAACTACATTTTCCAGTGCATATCTTGTTCCCATTATGAACTGTACTGTAGCCCTGGATATCATCAACTCCAGTAACTTTATGTCAACAAAAACAGGGACCTTTTTTCAAAAACCAGTCCACTTGGATGGATGAATAGATGGATGGATGGATTCTCAGTTCCATTGCAATGAAAGGGAAATATGATAAAACAGAGATTTTACAAAGTAAAGTTCCTTTGGCCGTAATTCTCTTGGGCCAACATTTTCAGTATAGAGAATCCCTTCTGGGACAATGTAGATCATGTGCAGCCAGGAGTAGATTAATGGATGGAGAAGAATGTGCCTCAGAAGATCAGTATGTTGTAATTTATATGCAGTCACATATTTTGAATCATTTAACTTAAGTTAGCTCCTAAATCATAGAAAGGTTACACTCAGAGTTAAATCTGTTTTTTAGAATTTCCTTAGTCTATTTGTCACTTAAATGAAATACAACAAAAATAAAATTTTCTATATATACAAGCAGAACTCTTATGAATCAGTCTTCATCTGTTTTTATATATCTCTGTGGTATCTCCAGCAATACAGGCCAATGTATTTTTTTTCCTGAAGAGTGGCTTCGATAATTTTATAACATTCTATTTTACTGGGAGTTTTATTCATTTTATTTTAATGTTCACTTCATCCAGTATGTAAGAAATTTGATCAATATTGACATTTACTGATCATGCTTAAAATTTAAGAAACATGGTGGAAAATGTCAAAAATGTTTTGTGTTACCAGGCTTATCTTTGACATTGACATATATTTATCACTTTGATTGTTTTGGCAGTTAAGATGTGTACAAAGATGTGAATAAGTGGATGATTTAATACGTAAACAATATTAAAAGTATATTATATATGCAGAAAAGAAATAATTTTTATACTTACTAACATTAATTCAGAGGAAATATTTTTGTTACAATGTTTCCAAAATCACCACTAAGAAAAACCTCTAAATACCAATTATTTGAAATTACATACCTCCTATCAACTGGGCAAGTGCTTTACTAAAATGGCTTTGCACAGGATCAACCCATCTCAAAAACTGTAGAAATCATTCCCATACAAAGCTTTTCTACACATGTATGTTCTGGTAGAATATGTCCTCTGGTTTGGCAGCTCTCTTTCTTCATCCCATTTCTGCCTATTGTCTTCCCTAGCTTTGAGAAGCATCAGACAGTTAAGTCTAGCCAAGTTTTAATTTTTCCGCAATGTCCTTGAAATATCCATGTTCTAGGTCACTGTAAAAACCAACTATTCAAAGTGCTGGCCATCCATAATGTTCAGGTAACACCACCGGTGCCCACTGATGGAAGACTCACTAAACTGCAAACTTTTCCAAGGTTCCCAAGACCTACACACACAAGGTAGTTAGACTAGAGTTTTTAATTGAATTAATTAGCACTAGCCGCAGATTCATTATCCATGGATTCAACCACCCATGGCTTGAAAATATTCCAAAAAAAAATTTTTTTTTTAAAAAAAAAAACTTGATTATGCTATTCTGTATCGGGAACACATTTTACTATGCCATTTAATATAATGGAACTTGAACATCCATGAATTTTGGTATCCACAGGGAGTCCTGGAACCAGACCCCAGGGGATACCAAGAGCCCACTGTACTCATTACATGAAAAGTACTGTTACCAATAATTTTAGTATTTTGCAAAACTAACCTTCCAAGTTTCTGGGAATGAAAGGTGTGATTCTGACAATGAGAGACTTTGCAATTGTATGCAATCCCATTGAATGCAATGTGGTTCAAAGTAGGTAATATAGGGCCTGTAAGGCCAAAATAACGCTGCTTTGGGTCACTTTGGAGATATGCTGTTTAAATGACACACACATCTTAAGAGGCCAGAGGCCACACCAAAGCCACGCTCCAGTCCTAAGGACTGGGCCACAGCTTTGTCATACCTTCTGGCCTCTTAAGATGTGTGTGTCATTTAAACAGCTCCAAAGTGACCCAAAGCAGCTTTATTTTGGCCTGTCTGTATGGGCCCATATGTTGACTAAAGTGCTCACTCTAGGCTTGAAAGATATCTGCTTGTCATAGAGAATGATTTTCCTTACATAAGTATCTTGCATTTAGTATACTTTGCTTTGTGATCAATCATTTGAAGGTAAGCATGGGCTTAATGTGCATGTCTGATTGCTGAGGCAATGATGTCTGAGGAAATCCCATTGTGTGGGGGAAATGGATTAATCATCAGCATGAGAAAACAGAGAAGGTTTAAAAGTTTAATGAACTGCTAGTGAGCTCAGTGTCTCTCAGTAACAGCTCGCTAATTGTTAACCCTTTTCTACTATATTTCCCATTTCTGGTTCAGAATACACAATCTCCTTACTGTCTGTGACACTGAGATTCAGTTCTTAGCAAATATATTTAGTGTTATATTGCCAGTGTTGTAATTTGGGACCCAGCATCAAGTCACTTTGGTCTTTACCTCACTATTTCATTCAGCAAAACCAGATTGTTGTCAACTGTCTATCACATATTTACCATTTTCAAAGTTCTCTCTGCCTTCATTTTCAGCATACCACTCAAAGCAACAGAGCAATCACACAGAGTCTCAAGGCAAAAGCTTGTTACACAAAGATCGTATCTCAAGGTATCAGTCCCAGAGCTGGGTTTAACCTGGAATTTATTCACATGACCCAAGGACCATCTGGAGACTATAGTGAATTCAAAGGAAGGAGATCAACGCAGAAAGAATCAGCTTCTGAAAGTCAGGGAAACAGCTGCATTTGTATCCATTTCATACAGTCCACCCCACCCACACACATGTATTAGAGCCACACTCCCACTTCTCCCATAAAAATATGCTGAAAAAATGGCCAGTGTAATGGTACTTTTAGTGACCTTCTGGAAGAAAAATCTAGGAATGAGAATCTTTTAAAAATTGCTATTATTGACTTAGCCAAGTGAAAGGAAAAGATCTGTTCTCTATAAATACTATATACATTTACTAGGAAGAAACTTTTATTAACATAAATGCAATTTAAACATTAATGTGTTTCCAAGATACATATATTCATTCTTTGCAAGAACCAACAGTAGAGCAAAGGACTCAGTGATACCACACTTCAACCCTGAATAACCAGACGATACCTGCTTTGTCTAGAGAGATGAGAAAGAGAGCAAAGGAAAAGGAAAAAATAGAAAGCTGTCATACTTGTTTATGTCACACATGAATGTTGTTAATGCAGGACAGAAGCGAGGGAAGGGGGAGTTGAATGGAATGCACATTATAGCCAGCACAGGTTTTTCATTGATGTTAGGAGCCAATTTAAACGAAAGGCAGTTTAAACATCACAAATAAAAATGGCCTAAATGTGCTTTCTAAGGCCTCTTTGGTTCTAAGATTTTGCTCCATAGGAGAGAGCCTTTGGAAGGAACCTCACAAAGGAATACTCATTCTAACTGCTGCATCAGAAATGAATGTTTCAAAGAAATCTGCAGCTGACAGCTGACAAGAACTGTAATGAATTTGGGGAGGCTTTTCTTTTCCTTTTCGCAGGGTTTAGGGAAGAAGAGTTTGCAAACAAATTCTCCTAGTTCTGTAAAATATTGTAACTTATGCTTTCCTCATTTAGTTTTGTACTCAGCTCTGGAGGCAACAGAGGGATTAAGGGGGGAAAGTTTTTAAAGTATTGAATTTACCAAGCTGATACCTAACTTAATTCTCTTATGACTTTATCACACGGGGAAAATTTGAGGTTTAAATTTTGTGATTATTTTGTGAAAATCACATGATCGCACAATCACAATTAAGATTAAGACATCATGATTAAAGAGCCATTATCCCAGGGATAACCAGGCAATAAACAGCAGCACATCATTCATGGGGAAATCCTATGAATGATTTGTTGCTGTTTATTGCCTGATTATTCCTAGTTATTCCCAGGATAATGACTCTTTAATAGCAATGTGTGTGAAAATCTTAATCACAACTGTGATTTTCATGTGTCACACATGAATGTTGTTAATGCAGGACAGAAGTGCTACATTAGTGTCCAAACCCCCCCGATTTTCACCTGATTTTTCCTATGTGATGGGGAGGCGTTACAAACTGGGGCTGCTGTTTGCTCTGCGAGGGAGTCGCTGCAGCCAAACCACGCGGCTCCCTTACAGAGCAAAAAAGAAGCTCCAAAATGGAGCTTCTTCTGGCGGCACGCTAATGACGCCGCGAGGCGCCAATGGCACACTCACGACATCATTAGTGCCGCGTGACATGTGGACGCACAGTGTCCGTTACGTCAAGATGGTGGCGGCCGTGTGGAATGGCCGCCGCCATTTGTTACGGACAGAGTCCGTAACAGGAATAGGGGCGTCTGGAAGAGACGCCCCTTTTTTAAACTGGGACGTCCTGAGGACGTCCCAAGTGGCGGTTTGTAACCCGCCAAAGTCTTTATAAGTAATAAGCAAGTACTAAGGTTTGGGTTACTGCTGTTTTAATTTTAAAAAAACACCCTAAATGCACACTTCCAAAGTAAAATTTGAAAGATTTCAAAATTCAAAACATCTGAAATGTTGATGGATTTTAAATGTGCAAATATTGTTTGTTAGCTTGTTTAAAGTACTTCCATATCATCTCCCAGCTTACAAGAGGTTCACTGGAGACAATAAAATAAAAACCAATTTAAAAAATACAGCAATAAAAGCATTTTTATAACACATTAAAATATTCCTAAAACAATCTAAAAACAGTCCTAGAATCACAATCAGAGCAATCAGAAACACTTAAAACAGCAGTTTCGAACACTGAATGTCATATGGAACATTACTGTTATGGCTGCCCTTCAGAAGCTTGAAAGAGATGGCAGCAGCCCAACTTCCTATGATAGGGAGGGAGTTCCGGACAAGATGCTGCTACAGGAAAAGCCCTGTCATGTGTACCCACCAACCTAACTTCATGAGGTGTTAGGACGCACAACAGGACCACCTCTGAAGATCTCAGATTTCCAGCAGGCTCATATAGGAGCGCATGGTCTTTCAGATATCTTCGTCCCAAGTTATATAAGTAATATAGGTCAACACCAGCACCTTGAATTGAGCTTGGAAGCAAATTAGAAGCCAATGTTGTTCTTTTAGGACCACTGTTGTAGGGTCTCTAAAATATAAACCTGAGATAAGTGTGGCAACTGCATTTTGTGCTTGCTGCAGCTTCTGAACACTTTTCAAGGGCAACCCCACATATTCCATTCTGTTCAGAAACATACTGTCCTTTTCTAAGGTGCTTATCCCATTAACAAATAAGCCGGCTTACCTCTTCCGGCTTGAATTCAGGATTCGGGATGCCCCTGGATGTTGTCATACCTAAATCGCCGCCTATCTAGCTGACATGCTGCCACCTGGATGCATCCCAGGTCGAAGCCTCATTCAGCCAGCCAATTTTTGAAGTCAGAAGCTCCCGACTTCAAAAAAGTGTTGGCTGAGTGAGACTTCAACCCAGGATGCAGCCAGGTGGTGGCATCTTGGCTAGATAGGTTAAAACTTGCATTTTAATATCAGTATTATTTAATTAGTTTTACCCTTTTAAAAAGATGAGGTTTCAAAAATCTGAAAGTGAGAAAAAATGAAGGTGAGAGATCTGTTTATTCTCTTAACCTTGTTCTCATTCTCTGAGCCGTATCACTTTTTTCTCTTTTTGTCCATCTGCACATATGCAAATTGGACTGGATTTTCATGTCTTTGAATCAACTTTCAATTGTCTTCACTTCTCCTGAGTGCATTCCTACCTATTCACATCTATGCATATTATGTTGGTCACATGCAGGGCCATTGTGAATTAAAATGGTGGGCAGGAAGGAAGTATCTGGAAATTGTTTGTACCCATGTGTAACTGCAACTGCACATTATTATTATTTTTATTATTTGACTGTCATTTAAAGGAGGGGACATTCATACTTCCATTTGCATTGTCATGTATTCCTGCTGGTGTTGTTGTCATGTTCAATCTTTGGCCAGTAAAGCAGCTTTGTAGTTAGTGCTTTCTCTCAGAACAATAAAATATATAAAGCCTTCAGTGGTGTTTAGATAAACATTCTGTGAACTATCCCTCTCCTTCCCCTCCCGACAGGTTAGCATTGTACTTTTTTCCAATCACGTACTGCTTGGATCCCTTTGGTTACTGTATGCTTCAAAGTTTCCTGAAAACAGGAGCTTCATTCATCTTATGACCCAGAGTTCTCTCTTTTTCTTCTCTCTTCTTCATAAAAGTTGCTGCTTTGGTACAACAAATCAATATGTCAGTAGTTTTAATGATGGTGGAAAGTGTTAATAACTGAGAGAGTGGATGGGGGAGATGCCACTGGGAGAGCTTCAGCCTCCTTTGCCCTTCCTGCCAACATAAGGGAGCCAAAAGACCGTCTGCATACTTTCTCCATAGTTAGGGACCTTTAACTTTTGAAATGCTTGTCACCTTCAGGAGTAGAGTAAAGAAAGTGGAGATTGAATATTAGTTTCAAATGGCCAGCTTCAATCTCAAAAAAGTAATTTAAAATGCTGTAAAATGCCAAGGATTAAAAAAAAAAAGAGTCGGGAGGAGTGGCTCTGGAAGTGGGGATGGACCCAGGCTGTATTCATGTGGCAAATTCAGTGGTGAAAACCATCTGATAACATCAGGATGCTCCCCAAATTAAATTTTAAACCAGAGATAAGCTGAATTAACATGCATGTCATAAGCTCTTCTATTTGCAGAATACAAATGGATTTCATCATGTAGACTGACTCCCTAGTCTTCCCCCCCCCCCGACACCTTGTTTTGTCTCTCTTTTGTGTCTCCGTCCTTTGAACATGTAACTGTTACCCAAAGAACAGATGGGGGTATGAGGGGTCCCCATCAACTGTCAATAAAACTGCAAATGTTGGGGCTTGGGTAAACTTTGGACTGTGTACACCAATACATACCAGTCGTAACTGGGAGGACTCCAGGTTTTGGATGAATGAAGAAGGTTTTATTTACTGTATTTAGAAAATATGCAGAGTGCAATCACACACACAAGATAGCAATTCACACAAACACAGCTAACCAAAATGAAAATATAGAAAGGAGATAAGAGTTTTTAGTGGTTATAGTGGGAAACTGGAGTGCAGAAGACAATGAGGAATGAGTGGCTCAGACTGGGAAGTCCAAGGATGACACAGAACATACACAGTGGTGTATTCCAGCTGTGTGCACAGAGGTTTGGTTTTGAAACCATATTTATATCTTAAAACTAACCCTAGCCCATGAGCTATCTAGCCAGGTAACAAAGGCTGAAAGATTTGTCCCAAGAATTTACAATGAGATACAATGATTGACAGTTTTAACTTCAGTGCAACAAAAACAGTGATTGGATTGTGATATCCCTGAGATAGACCGATGGAGAAGTTTGGCTGAGGGTACAACTAGGGGTAGACAGAGCGAGGTTGGCTTACTGCTTTGAGTGCAAAACAATCCTTTGTCTCTGGTTTCAAAAGGAAATGCAGATTACTTAGGGGAAGGAAGGGGTACTTTAGATTTGATGGTTTTGTTTACCTGAATGCATACATGCCTTAGGGGGAAACAATCCTTTTTTCCTGGGAACCTGAGCTAGTCTTCCTGAAAGGTCAGTGATCTCTCAAAAGCATGCTGTCTCCAGATATGAGATATGAAAATATGAGGACCCCAAAATACAGTGTGGGGGCAGGCAGGGGTGCTTAACACAACTGGTAATTCACCTTCATTTCAGGTGCTACTTTGACGAATGTGAAATAGTTAGGCTTTTGGACTACAGCTTCCAGAATCCCCAACTGATATGGCCAATACTTTTGCCAGCTGTACCACTTTGCAACTTCACAACTGTTGTTCTTGCTATTGTTTCTGTCTCATATTTTCACAATACTGGGAGTCAAGGTAACTTACAAATGCTCTCTGATCTGCTGCTCCTTATTGCTCCTGAACTATACATAGATTATATCATTTCCACCTTTCCAAGTGTTCCTTTCAATATGATCTGTAGTACTGACACTTGAAAGTCAGTGGTTGTGATATCATCATCATTTTTTGTTTTGAATTTGAGCCTTAGAGCTGTACAGCTTGATGAAATTATATTTTTTTTCCTTAACTGACATCTTCAACCTAAATGATCTACATTCCTCAAGTGATGCCAGAACAAAGACCATACTGAGTGAAGATAAGAGGAAACACAATAGCAGAAGGTTTTCAATCATAAAGCTAATTCCAGCCCAAAATAAATGGCAACCTGAAAGATCATTCATTGTCAGTAGCATCCTTATTGATACCACTTTTTGATAATGGTTTTAATATTGATACTGTTTAAAGAGGGCTAGTTTGTTTGTTAAGATAGTGAAAATCTCTTGAGCCCAGGAAGCAAAGTAATTCTCCTTATTTTCTTTGCAGAAAAACATCCTTCCTCTCCAGTGGTGCCCTAATTAATTTCAAAGTCAGTGTTACTTCAACAGAGAGCTTTTTGTTTATAATGTACCACTGCCAATGATGGCTGAAGAATTCTCAGAACTGTAGGATGTAGTGGTTTCAGTGCTGAACTAAGATTCTGGGGGTCAGGAATGGAATCCCTGTTCTGCCACAGAAACCCACTGGATGATCCTGGGTAATTCATACGTATTCTCTTTGCTTCAGAGGAAGCAATGGCAAACTTCTCTGAATAAATCTTGCCAAGAAAGCTCTATGATAGGGTCACCATAAGTCTAAATCAGCTTGGACTTTGGAACCATATCACAACAACAAAGTTCTGACTGGACCTGCATTGAATATAAGTGCTCATATTTCACTTATGGATGGATTAGCCCAGATCAGAAAAATCCTTGATCATTCATGTACATTTTTCTTTAGAATTCAGTTTATACATTTTATAATTTGAATTAATTGTTTTGGGCATTTCTGAGTGTATATGAAGTCCATACATAGTTGTGCGTATGATTACAGAAAGTTTGATATGTACCAAACTGGAAAAAGAGGGAAAGGATGGTTGCTTATCCAGGTAAAGCAAACATAATTAATGTGATGCGGGCGAACTTAAAAATATTTCCATTCAGCTGGCTTCAGTTAAAAAAGTTAAAGCACAATCTTATACATGTCTACTTATAAACAGGTCACATTGCCTTCACTTGGGCTCACTTCCCAGTTAAGTGGGCATGGAATTGCAACCTTGAGAACATGCTAAACTCTCACAGAAACTGAAAGCAATTAGAGGTGACTAATTTTGGCTGAAATTCGAAAGCATTGTATTTCTGGAACATTTGCAAACCCTTAAGATCAATTCTAGATCTAGTCAGACTAGGACTGCTTGATTTTTAAGTTTTTAAATAAAGAATGATAAAACATGGAGGTGTACTTTGTTCATTTTAATTACAATCTATCAAAAATGCCTCTTTACTTCTCTAATCATTCTAGTGGGAATGTTTATGCATGTCCATTCATTAATCACAGAATGGTGTAGTTTAATGCACAGAACTAAAATAAGCTATTTACACAGGACCATCACTCTCCCTGACCAAATAATAATAATAATAATAATAATAATAATAATAGTAATAAGCTTTATTTTTATACCGCTTTTCCGAGGTGATCAAAGCGGTTCACAGAATCAGTTTAAACCAAAAACCAATAAAAATCGAACAACATGCAATAAAGACAAGCAAGATGGCGGTCGGGAGGAGGGCTCGTCTTCTTAGCAGGCAGAGGCCTGTTGTTGCTGGCCTGCTTCTCTCCCCCTCAAGATGGTGGCCCATCTTGATGGGACATCTGCTAGTACATCTTGGTGGTTATCACAACCTTCTCATTTTCATTGAGGCTAAATTCCTTTCTAGAGGCTCGTAGAATACATTCTCACGGAATTCCAAAATAGGCAGGTTGGAAGCTATTTCTGCCTTACATTGCAGCCTTTTTCAGCAGTTAGAGATTTTTTTTTTCTGAGGCAAATACAACTCAATTTTCTGGATATGCAGTACTGGCATAGAATGATCCTGATTAAATAAAAGTGGTGAACTAATTAAGACAAGGAGCAATATAAGGTAAAAGCAACTGATAGTCTATCCAGACCAAGGATGGGCAGCCCTTTTCAGCCCAGAACCACATTCTAATTTTGTAAGGGTCCTGGTGGAGTATTACATCAGAGGGCAGGCATAAGGGAACAAAGGTGGGATCAAGGACAGAGTAGGAGAGAACAAAAGCAATGTAGGAGACACGAGGTGTAAAGCTTAGGAATTTGGTCATTTTCCTCCTATTAAGCATAAAAAACCAGTTCAGTTTTATTCTGGTTTACATCAAAAAGCTTTCAGGCATGTAAAGCACAGGACTTCAGATTTTAAAGGTTTAAAGAGCAGGATATTTAAAGTTCAGAAAACTTTAAATGCCACTCTTTTCTCTAATCAGCACAGCTCTGAAGGAAGCCTGAACAGGGAAATCCTAGTTCTCAATCAGAGCTAAGTGGCAGGGGGTTTGCTCAGTGCTGGAGGGAATGAGGCAGAGCCTGCTGGAAAAAACTGCAAGCTCAATGGTGAAGTCTTGCCAGAATTTTGCCAAGGTAGTTGGAGTGGAATATAGCACTATAAAAATGTAGTGTGATAAAGGTCTAAGTAAGTGCACAGAAGAAAGGTTTTCAGCAATGACAACAAGAAGCATACAACTCCCTTAGAACATCTTCACTGGCTGTCAGTCAATTTCTGCTCACAGTTCAAAGTGCTGGCTATGATCTGTAATGCTCCATACACTTTTGAGTCCAGCCTATCTGGAGAATTGTATCTTTCCATATGAACCTGCCCAGGCTCTAAGATCTTCAGGGAGGCCCTTTTCTTTATCCTAGCAGGTCATGCTTGCTGGGAACATGGGAAAGGGCCTTCTTGATGACTACTCCCAGGCTTAGAAACGTCTTCCCAAAGGAAATTTGGATGGCTGCCTCTTTGCTGTCCTTGAATTAGCAAGTGAAAATGTGTCTGTAGCAACAGGCTTTCAGATTTTGTCTGCAAGGGCATTTAAATGTTTGCAAGTTTGCTGACTTTTATGACTTTTATCATTCATTCATTCATTCAAGTCATTTATCGTCTCTCAGCCTATTGGAGCCCCTAAGGCAATGTACAATGTACTGTTCTTTTGTCTGTTAATGAATTTATCTTAAATGACTTTAATGCTATGAAAACTTTAATTGCATTTTAACAATAACTTTCTATATGTTTTATTTATGTCTTTGTAAGTGCTTTTAACCACATCTGTTTTAATTTTTGTAAACCACCTTGAGTCTCAGTGTTGTGGGGGGGAATGGAATGTAAAAGTAATAATAATAATAATGATAACAACAACAACAACAAAACAGCCAGTCTTGCTATACATTTAGATAGTTCAGAAACTATGGCAACATATCCCAAATTTCAGCAGAAAGTTTACAGAAACGGATTAGCATGCAGCTCAAATAATAGAAAACACCGCTTTTGTCTCTGTAATCCACTGAATTATGAGATTGTGCTTGTAGTGTTATCTTTGTCTTGAAGAGCTTAAGACATGTTTTAACTTCATAATAAAGAGCGTAGCTTTCCCTACAGTGGACAGCAGCATTTAGGTGAAAAATTGGAACACAGCCCAGATCTGGGGAGGGGCTTGTTTTGATTAGAAACCCCATTGCATTTTATTCAGTGTCTCAGGAGATCCATAATGTCCAGGTAGAGCAGATGGGAACTTGGCTTCCATCAGTAAATTTTATTGGACTCTTTCCTTAAAAGGATAAAGTACTAATTCAACTCAGATGGAATTTGAACCTTTTGGAATACTCCACCCTCAACCAATACAAGGATTTTAAACCACAAATTCCCCTTATTTCATTGTTGAAGGTTGTATTGTTTAGGACATGTTTTCCAAGGCCACCAAGAGCTCTTAAAAATAACATTTCCTTCACCTGCCCCCCTTTTTCAAGCAAAAGATGGATTTGTGGTTGAAACAAGTCTTCGGGGAGCCACATGCTGGGCAAATAGATTCCCTTGGATGCAATCCTAAAAACAAATACATGATAGAAGATGAAATTACAATGAACATTTAGGTCAACAGGCATTAACTCATAATGTACATGCATCAAAGTCTGCAGTATCTGAGCCCCAGAATTTGTAATTATTATTGCCTGAGTACCTAATGCACCAGCACTTTCTCAACGCTCTCTTTCATTTCAGTGGGACTTGCACAGGTGAGTATACTGCTGGATTTTGCCCTGAGTTTCTGTACATAAAATATTGGCAAAAGTTCCATTACTCTCAGGAATATTCTGATGAGACATAACTTTTGCTCATTATTTTTGCCATGTATTTCCTTCCTTCACAAAATAGAAGGAAAGTCAATATGTACTGTTCCCTTTCTCCAGCCTACCAGTGGAGCAGATCTTTTCTTGATACACTGCCCTCAGCCACCTTCAGCTAATTAGCCAATACTATGATGTGTACATTTTACCTTCATTTCTGAAATTCAGGGAATAAACGGAAATCCTTCTTCTTTGCTGTAGGCATCATTTTCCATGTTTCTTTCCAAAGAAAATCCACAAGCAATCATTCCAAGCCAAGATCTTTCATCTATATATAATTTCAGACTTTCTTTTCCACAAAACTCTACTGGGTTTCAGACTTTTGATGAGTAATTCTCAACCTTTAGTCCTCCAGAAATGTAGTTAAGGACTTCAGCTCACAGAACCCCTTCCAGCGTGGCCAATGATCACAGATTTTGGGAGTTGAGGACCCAAATTTCTGAATGACAAAAAATTAAAACCATTAATTTACAAGTCTAGCAGGGTTTCTTCACTGAAGATGAGTAGTGGCAATCAGCCCATGTAAGGAAAATGTACTGGTCTTTTCCAGTGTACATCAACTGTTGCTTGCACACTTTAAGTTCCCTTTGGTAAACAGATTCAACAATATTTCATATGCACAGATTACTTAGGAGATGACCAACTGATTCAGTGAAAATGTATGGGTATGTTCAGGATTCGGGTAGAGGAGTAGGGACCAGCTTATACATTCTTCCATACGGAGATCTACTACATGCATTGAGGTGCCAAATCACTCATGTGTTTGCCACTTTTGAATGGGAAGGGAATAGCATTTGAAGTAGCAAGTACACAGATTTGTATGCTTTTTAAAAAAAAGATAAGTCTAAAGAATCACAGATATGGATAACATTAGGCCCATGTATGCCAGATTCAAATGTCATTTCCTGTTGGTTCTATCAAGCCTGGATTCTAGCTGCTTAGTCACAATGCAGGGCTGCCAATCATCAAACCTCTTCAGCACATCAATTCTTTCACAGTGCTTTACTTAGTTCCTAGTAAGAATGTACACACTGAATCAATTGAACTTCCATTAATGTTAATTGATTGTGTTCCCATTGATTTAGTGGGCCAACTATACTTGGAACTAACAATTGTGCTTAGCTCTAAATATTTTCTGTACAATATTCTCTTTGACTTAACAGCTTACATAGATGCTTTTCTTGTTGGTTATTACATTTACCTTCCACTTTTCTTCTATGAAACTCAAGAAAAAAATATTGGAAGTCATATATAGAATATATATATATATATATATATATATATATATATATATGTTCCCACACAATTTTAATAAGGAGAGAGAAAGCTGGAAGACAAGTGTCAATATGACCAACACAAGAAGTGGCAAGCCACAGGATGATAAATAATATCTTTATTTTATTTTTTATGATTGCTCCAGTAATGATTAATGGTGCCTGAAATATTTTGAATTACACATGGTCTCACTTTGGATAGCAAAACCTCCCACACTGAATATGAGATGCTTGATATGTCTCCTCAATCACTTATAACATGGCAGGCATCTTAAACAATTAACTGGCTTTTTTAACCGACAAATGTTATTGAACTTCTTATGATTTACCTCCCATTTTCCTTACAAACTCCCACCAAAGTACTAAAAAATATGGATCTGTGAAAAACCCACAAAAAACTATGCTTAAACTTTAGCAAGATTGCTGCTTCTGTTGGGAAATGTTAAAGTAGTGGATCTCTTAAGCACAGTACAGTGTGCTCACGCCATATGCAGGCACACCATACACAGCTTCAAGCTTACGCTGAAGCCACGCAGCAATAGGAAAAATGGTGTGCGCATCCATGGGGCACGCACTGCACTGCAAGCACACACCCCATTGTTTCCAATGGGGCGTGAGCATATGCAAAATTCCCCTTATGAGGGGGGATCCAGAACAATCCCCCCGTGTAAGGAAAGGACCAAATGTAATCATATCAACAAGGAGGAACTGAACAACCAGTCTCACACTTGTCCATCCACCAATACCAGAGTTTAATAGAAAAACAAAATAAACTTTGTCTTCTTGGTAAAAGTAGAGAAAAATTCATTTACTTACAAATTACTTGTTCATCAAATCCACTGTCTTTTGAAGGACAGAAAGAGAAGAGAAAAGTGATGGAGATTAGAATGATGCAGGGAAAGAATCTGGGTGGTAAGTCACCATAATGCAAACTAAGTAAGAAGTGAGCATAGCCATGCAAATGTTGTTTCTATGTTCCTTCAGACATTAGAAAATGTAATTTTTGAATTATAAGCAGATTTCCCAGAACCCAGCATGCCATCATAACCAAGCTGGCTAGAGATTTCTGGGAATTATAGTAAGTTTAAATTAAAGTAAGTTTTCTCTGTTCTGTTGGTTTTACAGCAGTAATCTAAGAAATAACAAACTCTTCTAAAAGTCAATAGCAACACTTCCATTCATCCAAAAATTCTCATTCTTTTTGCCATTCTCTCTTTATGACTGTCACTGGATGACACCCATAAAGCTTTCAAGTTTTGCATGTCTGCCTCCAGTCTGATATAATAATATAATATAGAATAGTCTATTTCATTTAAAACTAGGTTAATTGTGAGCCAGTTATTTATTTGGTGTGTTGCTTAACAAATCCTACTATATTTTGATGAGTGTGAGCTTGATAGGATTATTGAAATATGAAATACATTCCTGAGAAAATGCTTTAGAGAACACTGGCTTATATAAGCTTTCTTGAAGAAACACTGATGGGAAGTTTCTTTCTGTCATATCATAATACTACTTTAAACCCATAATTAATTACCATTTGGAGAAATGTGCATGTTCTTGAGTACACAAAAACTAGACATTTTAAATGTATTCTATGAACATCACATGTATATTGGTGCTTGTATGAATGTGTCACTCTTGCAGCATGTTTACCAATGCCTTGTCCCCAAAAGCTACACACTTTGGTCCAATCCAATTACCAGAGCCAACTAGAGTAGAGCCATTAAATGGACTACTAAATGGTGAGTCAACACATGAAAACCCCACTGATACAATGGGTCTACTCTAGTTGGGACTACCAGTTTGATTCAGCCTTTGTTACTAAAAAATGGCAGGAAATGGCTGTTTCATATGTGAGTCTTATGGGAAAGGTAGGATTACCACAACCATGGTAACCCACCAAGGACTGCATAACGGATGAAAATGCAAATCTAGACTTATTCCCTTACATCTTCATTGTTGGAAGGGAAAGTCTAGTTAACAAAAGTCAACAAAGCAACTTGCAATAAGAAAATGGCCTAATTTTCAGTATGGTCAGACTTAAAAGACAGCCTGTATAGAGCAAAGCCCATGTCTGGAGGACACTGCCTGGAGTAACTTGATATATTCATTCCCAGGGCAGGCTTCTTCTCTGCTGATTACAAGTCTCTACTAGTGTTTGCAGGACAGATTAGCCATTCTCCTTATATAGAAGAGACACTGTTCAAAGGCCTGGAACACAGCTGCCTCTTTACAGACTTTACCTAGTTTTCAAAAGGACAAGGACCATGTGACTGAGGAATGTATGCCTCTGTAATAGAAAATCTAAATTAATCTTCGTAGAAAATGGAGAGACTTGTTTGGCCCTAGCAGAAAAGAAGAGCCACTTGTAGGTAAAATTATCTTAAGACCAAAGTGAAACTTTCAGGGAATCCTGTGAAAATTTGGGACTGTAAGACTTCCTAGGCATGACAGACAAAAGAAATTAGTTTCCTGAATAAAAGGTTCTTGGTTTAAATTTAAGGGTGTTTTTTTCCATTGCCCTCAGAGCCACCACACTGCCAAATGTCTGAGAATGCACCATCTAATCCTCCTAACTTGTTAGTGCAATAGCTCAGGCTGTTTTTTTCTGGTTTTCCTTGTACCTCTTCACTCCTTTATTTCCTTTCTTTTCTGTTCCTTATTGGGGAAGAGGCAGGAATAATTTGGGAAGGGTTCAGAACATATGTGGTAATAATCCAGCTCTTTAAGGTCTTGTCATATATTTAAACAGCATTTCCTCCCATTTGAAATTTTTAAAATGTACACATAGATATAGATTTGAAGTTACACAACTAGATTTAAAAAAAAAAATAGAACAGACTTGTTAATCTCATATGCGAGATGAGACCTGAGGTCTGCTAGTGCCAATGAATTCAATATTTGAACTTCCAATGGCTGCAATCCAGCAAATGGTCAATTGTACACAAACCCCATTGTAATCAATGGTCCTCAGCACACATAGGACTTCAACTTTCGTTCTGAAGACAGTTGACAATATCTTACTAGAATGAAGAATGTGGGAAACAAAATAAAACTCTACTTTATTCTATCTCAAATGATGTAAGAATGTTAATGTTTTCTCAAATGCTTAGAAGTAACTACTTTGCTGTTCCTGTTATGTGCCTTCAAGTTATCTCCTATCACAGGGTTTTCTTGGCAAGATTTGTTCAGAGGGGGTTGCCTTTACCTTCCCATGAGGTTCAGAGAATGTGGCTTGCCAATTGGGTTTCCGTGACTGAACAGGCATTCAAATCTTGGGCCTGTTACAGACTGCCAAAATAAAGCTGCTTCGGGTCTCTTTGGAGGTATGCTGTTTAAATGATGTGTGCATCCTAAGAATCTGGAAGCTGCACCAAAAGCTGCACTCCAGTGCTTAGGAGTGGAGTGTGGCTTTGGCACGACCTCCGGACTCTTAGGACCCATGCATCATTTATGTAGCATACCTCCAAAGAGACCCGAAGCAGCTTTATTTTGGCAGTCTGTAACAGGCCTTGGTCTTGAGAGTCATAGTCCAGTGCTCAAACCACTACTCCATGCTGGCTCATAATGAGATATTTGTATTTAATTTCTTTTTGCAATCATTAAGTCATAACTAAGTCATATTATAATTGTAACATAATAAGTGATAACTTTACTCCTTTAATGGTGTTAACCATAACAGGTGTACTTAGTTACACCTGTTATGGTTAACTGTTTAACTGGGCTTTCTGTTTACATGGGATTTATATCAGAGGCTTGGGAAATGCTCATGCTTTTTAAAAACATAAGAAATATCAAATTTTAGACATAATTCTGAATAACAAGAAAAGGGAGAGTTGTTTTTCTTTTTTTAAAATGTAGCTGTAACAAGAAGAAGCTACTTTAAGAGCCCAAGTGGGCATCAGAACCAGCTGTATCTGCACTGCAGAAACAAACCTGTTTGACACCACTTTAACTGCCATGACTCAATGCAATGAGATTCTTGGAATTGTAGTTTTGGGAGATATTTAGCCTTCTCTGTCAGAGAGCTCTGGTGTCACTACAAATCCCAGGATTCCATAGCATTGAGGATTGATTCAGAAGATTATATTTTCTTTGCTTTGGTTGAAACGTAAATCCAACTACAATTATTTTATAAAATGTTTCTCTATAATTTCCATTGTAGCAATGGGATACCAAACAGTCTTCCAGAGTTGTTTAAATATTCAATGAAATAAGCACGTATGTCCTTGTAAAGCAGGTGAAGCAGAGGCAGACAGCCACATCTTATGGAACCTATCTTGGGGGCTCAATAGACAACCCCTAAGAGACGGATCTGTGTCGCTCCTTTCCTTGCCGGATTGGGGCCATGGCAACCGCACACCACAGCCTTGAATTGGCCTTTCCACAGTTCAAAAAGAAGCCACAAAAAGCAGCTCCTTTTTGCGCCACGGAAAGGGTGCCCCAGCTGCCATGGCAGTGGCTTTTCACTGTTTCCTCAGCGTGATGCAGCATGGCACCACCTGCTGTCTGGTCAGGCAGGCGGCGTGAGGGTGGCATGGAGACGGAGTCAGGTCAGCTGGTGTGCGGATGCCATGTCCCCACTCTGTCCCAAGGCCGGCATATAACTCTGGTCTGTAAAGCCTTTTACTTATCTTACAAAAAAGTTCTTGGAAGATCTGAGGATTTCTATATATCAGAATTCCATAATTAAAGTTAAACAGTTAAATTTTTCACAGCTGCTATTATTTGACACAGGGAATTTAGCAAACAACCTTTTAATGTTTCATAGAGATTTTCATAATGTTGTAATACAATATATTTCATATTTTATTTATATTTTATGCCATGCAATATTTTATACTTTTAAAGAACCACTTTTGTTTTACACAGTATCTTGCTTTAATTTTTAAATTCATCATGTCATACTTTGACATTTGTTTTTGCAGGCCTATGGCCACACTCAGATAAATTTATAAATCAGCAATTAGTGAGACAGACAAAAATGGTGGATACATATTTTTATGTCCATTGTATGCAAGCAGATGTCACATCTGTCACAGGTGGCTGAAGATATTTTGGTTGCTTAAAAGGGGCAACATGAGAAATCTGAAATGGGATGTTACCTGTTTTTCATTTTATCTTATGTGGCAGGGGGTGGGGGAATTGGGAATAACTGTTATAGTCAGCCCTCCATATCCACAGATTCAATCATCCGCAACCTGAAAATATTCCCCCAAAAAAAGACAAGGAAAAAGCAAACCTTGATTTTGCCATTTTCGGTAAGGGACAATATTTTACTACCCCATTGTATATACAGTTGGCCCTCCATATCCACAGATTCTGCATCTACAGATTCATGGCTTGAAAATACCCCCCCCCCCCCACCAAAAAAGATTCCTAAAAGCAAGCCTTGAGTTTGACATTTTATATAAGGGGCAACTTTTATTACTCCATTGTTTAAAATGGGACTTGATCATCCACAGATTTTGATATCCACAAAGGGCCTGAAGCCAAACCCCAGTCAATAACAAGAGCCCACATTAATGGGACTTGAGCATCCACAGTTTTGGTATCTATGGAGGTGCCTGGAACCAAACCCAGGCAGATGCCAAGGGCCCACTGTACAAGAGATGAAGTGCAAAACAGCATAGCCAGGCATTTACTGGAACTGTGAGCCCACCTAATGGAGCCCTCAGTTACAAAGGATGGATGGGAGCTTCTAGTCCAAGACTCCAATCCTCCCAGCAGACAATGATCACTAATTAAGCAAACACTAATCCTCTTTGCATATCCTCCCACCCTGAGGCTTTGCCATCAACAACAGAACAATACACAGATTAACATGGAAATCACTCCTCCCTATCCAAGGTCACACAGTATATATATACCAAATTCTCTTCCATGCCAGTATTCTCTGAAGATGCCAGCCACAGATTGTCGCGTCAAGGAGACGCAGAGACAGGAATGGGGGTGCACAAGCTTAGCTGGCCAGGTTTTGGCCAGCCCTTTTTATTGTCATCCTGCTTACTTCCGTCCATTGTCTTCCTTACAATCATTAATGATAACCTTGCTCTCAGGCCATCTGACTGGTCATGACAGGTGCGTGATCAGTGCATGCTTGGTGCGTGCTTTCAAGGCAAGGAAGCAGGATATGGAGACCAGCTAAGCCGGCCGAATCAACATGGGCTTATCTATCTAATTATGGATAAAGCATTGTCATCCTGAGAGAGGGTCGCAATCCCGTGGTCTGCCAGCGGGATTGCCACATCTCAATCTTGATGAACATTGCTATCCTGGGAGGAGGTTGCATCCCCGGGGTCGCCAGCGGGAATGCTACAACAGATACAGGTGAAATGTCAGGAATAAACTGCTCTAGAACATAGCCACATAGCCCAAAAAACCACAAAAAACTATTTCCATTCCTATTGTTAGTCTTGACTACAATCAATTCATTGTTTCAATTGGATTTCATGTTTGCAGAAAAAAAAATTCAAACAGAACCAGATGCAAAAGGTAAACATTTAGCATTTAAAAATCTAGGGTGCCTCTGAGCATATTCTGAACCTCAAAATTGTTCTGAATACAAGAAAATAAACATGTGAGACACACACACTCCCACTTTTGCATCGAATCATGTGCTAAATAAACCAGGTTTTCATCCACTCTTTTTTTCCCATTCAAGGTGTGGTTGACTGTAGTGTGGTTGACATTTCCTTCCCTCCCTGTCATCCCTTGCATGAATTCAACCCTCCTCCATGCTTCCCCCTCAATTCACATTCCCTGCCTCACACATTTTTTAAAGAAAAAGTGTGTTATAGTCCAAGTGTTAAAGTGCTGAACAGTAGTCCTATGCTTATTTGACAGATAGGGACTTGAGCACTGTCAAAAAGCAGAAATCATTTAATATTACTGTATATTATATTGTATTGCTGTATAAGCACAAATTTAAGTATGAATACCTGTACAGTGTTGTATTATAAGCACATGATGACACCACAAACAATGTTTACTGTATACAGTACACAGACTGAATAATAAGATAATGCCATGTCAAAAAAAATGCCGCATGTGGTTGCAAAAGTGTTGGGCAAAGCGCCATCTTTTTGTTCAGTCGTCTCCTGTTTACTGTAGAAGTCATTTGTGGTGCCACTGTGTGCTTATGATACAGCACTGCACAGGCATTCATACTTATGTTTGTACTTATATTTGTCAAAAGAGCAGACATTGTATAAATGGATTCTGGTAATAATGTAATAGTGTTGAAAGAGCAGATGATCAAAACGTAATCCATCAAAAAGCAGGGGATGCCTGTATCACTTTAGCACTATAACTGTAAAAGAAAGTGATAGAAGAAGAAAAAAAGTTCCATCTAGTAACCAGAAATGAAATGAGGAAAGGCAGGTCATAAGAAAACCTTAGTTGCAAACAGCATATCTCCATTTAACCCAACATTACTGGGGCTGCCCACAGGAGGAACCAAGACAATGAATAGAGATTTGGGCATTTGCCCCTACTTGTACTGGAAACTCCTGGGACAGAAAAAACACACACAGCCTGCTCTGGGTTTAAACGTTGTGGCTAGTTCTAGAAAATCATGGGAAATAGCTCAGGACAGGAGGTATGTCAATGGATCTTCTTCTTTTTTTAATCCTAGTAAGTACAGGTACAATTCCCAACAAATTCTATGGCTTTTGGACAGTTTGGATGAGGCCTAAGATAAATGGGTACCACTTTCAAGAAACATTAAGCACAAAAAACCTTTTCTTCTGGAGTGGTTTCTAGAAGAGTAGCAGTATTAGCTGGTTGCAGTTTTTGACACCTGAAATATTTAACAAGTTTTATTTGGAGCTGATGAAGTGGGCTGCAGTCCATGAAAACTTATGCCAAATAAAACTTGTTAGTTTTTAAGGTGCCACAAGTCTCTTTGTTGTTTCTGGGATGGTGCCTTGTTTTGTAATTCTCTTCAGAAGAGCACCATTCCTTGGTGCTAAGAAACAGGGAAAGACTTGTCTGTTCTGTTGTGCATGGAAAACAGTTAGTTCTGTCATGGAGTATAGTTTTGAAGGATATTAGCTTGTGTTTTATTTTATTTAGTTAGTTATTTAATGTAGGCCCAGTTTTTCTTCCAATATGGGATACATAAAGTGTTTTCTGTATGTTGCCTTTTTTCAGTGCTTTAACATTTTGAAACATGTTATTATTTTATTGTTTATTTTCTATGAAATGTAATGTGTGGACACAGTATGTTTTACATTATCTTCCTTTGACTTGGTTGTTTTTTTTAATGAAAAGGCAGTTTATAAATAGTGGAAATTAAAATAAATTTTAATGACCTGAAGAGACTGGTCTACATAGTACTTTTTTCTTCACATTCCAAAAGAAATTTACCATAGTTTTCATTGGAATTGCAGTAAGTAGTGGGTGGTTTTTAGTTTGCTGAAGGCTACATTGGGCCAAATTCACCATGGTTAACAAAAAAAGTGAATTCTTAGACCACCCATTTTTAATCTTAAAATGAAGAAAGAGATTCAAGTCCATAAATAAATTCCCTGTGAGCCTGTGTTTCTCATCAAATTGCACAGACAATCATGCTAGATTGGGCAATTATTTGTAGATGTGGAACTTTTATAAATCCATGAAAACTGAAATGATATTTTAAAAGTCATTTATCTCATAGTGCTTTATCTAGCAACTAAAGTGGCTAGATCTCCAGCCTGGCCCGAGTCTCCAGTTTTCATAGGTCATCTGCAAGTGGGAGATGAGGGTGAAAATGCTCTGGTTTTGGTAGGCTAAGCTCCAGGCAAGAGGAAAGGACTGGGTGCAAATCTCCAGTTCACCTAGTACAGTAGCAGTTTACTATACTTTGCAAGGCTTGATTTGTTGCTGCAACTTGCAAAGACTCTCCAGTGAGCCTCTATGTATTCCTTAGCTTCATCCTCCCCTCCAGGTTATTGTGGTGCCAGGACACACCCTGCACTCTGCTCCACATCCACCTTTTCTTAGAAACAAGTAGGCTAGATTAAATGTTATTTATCTCATCTCCCTAAATATTAGGGCTAACTGTATTGACCCATCTCCCCACATTTTACCTTAATTGGGGAATAGCCCCTTTAGTTAAGATTAAGTCTTAATTTCCAAACAAGAAAAATATGGTCTGTGGGTGGATGGGTGGTTGTTTGTGGGTGTGCTTGAATAACAAGCTTGTGAGCGGTTGTGACTGGTACTTAATGTATGACATGTAATAACATCATGATGGGCATCCTGAAATTTCAGAATGTGGCCTGGAAACCTCAGAGCATGAGATGATCCTGGAACGGGAACCATAAAATAAATCCATGTGGCCAGATTGCTAAACTGGGGCTGGTTACAGAGAAAATACAACTCCCTTGTTGCTACAGTCCCACCAGCTGCTGGTCTACTTCTGGGTACAATTCAAAGTGCAGGTTATGCCTAATAAAGTCCTATATGGCTTATTTCCAGCCTATCTGAAAGACCATATTACCCTATATAAGCCTGTCTCAGCCTTAGGATCTTCAGGAGGGTCCCTTATTCCAAGTGCACTGTCTTCACAGGCATGGTTATTCCAGGCATTTGCTAAAACCCTCCCAATGGTTCCCCTTAAACTTTGGAATTCTCTTCCCAGGAAGGTTAGGATGGCCCCCTCTTTGCTGTTCTCTGTTCCCAGACAAAGACTTTTTTTTATCCCAAGAGGCTTTTGAGTATAGAAAGTTTTTAGAGAAAGGCTGTTTAAGAATTTGCTGTACTGCTTCAATTGTCCTTTTAAAAATACTTTTAACATTTTAAATTTTATATGTTAAACTGTTTTAATGTTGTTAAATTAATTTAATAATTGTAGATCACTTGAAATCCCAGTTTTGGAGAAGGAGGATATTGGTATTGTATGCCTTAAAGTTGACTCCAAATTATGATGAACCTCTCTAGAGTTTTCTTAGCAAGATTTATCCCAAGGAGGTTTGCCATTGCCTTCTTCTATGGCTGAGAGAGGAGTTTATCGCTTGGCTATTAAAACCGGCTTACCTCTATCCAGTTTAAAGTTTAATTTGTGTGGCATCCTGATCATATCAAAAGGCTTTTGCCACTGAATTTGCCACCCAAATACAGCCCAAGTCCAACCCCACTTCCAGGAGGGCTCCGCTGGCCATTTTCTTAAGTCAGAAAACTCCTGGATCCAAAAAGGGCCATGCAAAGCACTCCTGGAAGTGGGGATGGACCCAGGAATGTATTTGGCCAGCAAATTAGGAAGCAAAACCTTTCTGATAAGATCAGGATGCTGCTGAAATTAAACTTTAAACCGGATAGAGATAAGTCAGTTTTAATAGCCAAGTAATAAGCTCCAGAGTGTGACTTGCCCATGGTCAGCCTGAGAGGCCTAAAACAAGGCAACATCCCAAGGCCCTACTCCAACACTCAACCACTATACCATACTAGCTCCATGGGCCTCATTTGCCACCATGACTGTTTTTTGAGATACACAAGCAATCCCCACCCCTCTCCAAAAAATTAAATAAATGTTCCTTAAAATATTGTCTTTTTCTGGCATCTTGTTAGAATGTTTTGAGCTAGCCTTACAAGCTATGATCTGATTGGTTATTAATTTTTATGCTCATGGCACCATTGCCACAACTACAAATGCACCAATAACTTACATAAAATCCAGGCAGCTGTACCAGATGACTAAGTTCAGTGGCACTTCAAGATGGAGGCTTAAAGGATGACCTGCCCTCTCACCAGCAATGTGTGGTGCAATGTGAAGTGGTGTCAAGCCTTGTTGTACTGTGGCTCGCCTGCAGGAGGAGGTTGAGCACATCATCCTTCAGTACACTGTGGCTATATGTCTTGGCTATTGTTGATGCTATTGTTGTTGTTGTTCTTATTATTATTATTATTTACTAACAATACACCCCATGTTCCCTTGTTTGGCTTTCTACATTAACTTTCATTAACTACATTAATTGTAAAAAGAATGAGGGGCCAACATGGGTTGCAGCCTTCCAGGACTCAAGGAAGGCCAAAGTGATTGGAACCCTAGTCATTACCCCATCCCATCCCTCTAAGTCATGCCAAATGGTACAGCAAAACTAATTCAGTTCTTAATCAGCCAGGGGAAACTGCAACCCAATACTTTCCAAAAAGAAAAGCAGCTATAGGAAGTGCATCTGCATCATAGGTGAAAGGAGAAAAGTACAAGAGTGTATTTTAAACATACTTAATGCAAGTGATGGATTGAATTCTAGGACTCTACATTTTGACTCAAAAGCCACCTCTTTGAAATCCAGAACACTCCCCCATCCAAAGATTAGGACAAATATACAATAAAAGGTTGATGAGAGATAAATGAAGACAGCAGTTTAAAATGTCTAAGCTAACTGAGAAGGGTGGAGAATTGTTGTTTTTAGATGAAAGCCACAAAAAGCAAATTGCATAAATTCATTGTTGATTTGGCCAGTATAAGAGCATTATAAAAACAGGCACATTAGTGGGATAACATAATGCATGTGACTCAAGGTATTCAGGCACACTGCAGAAAACCCTTTATTTGTTTAAAGGAAATTCCCTAACAATGGCTCTGCTTGCTTCAGCAAGCATGGTTTACTGTTTAATAATGTCTGGGTCTTTTAATTATTATTTTAAATGCAGCTTCCCTCCTCCCCCCCCCTTCTGACAATGTTTGAACAGATGGTGTACACTACAGCACCTACCAACTTTGTCATATTAATTTTCTTTAGTAGAAGTTCTACTAAAGAGGTGGATATTTTCAAATGCTGTTTTTTAAAAATTTTGTAGGTGCTACTATGAAAACTGGTAATGTTGCACAAGAAAAGTGGGAAAAAATACCATCAAAGAGCAGGCAACTACAATAGTGTTGTGTTTCAGGAATGTCTTTGATAAAGGTGAATGTTCAGAACCCTCTTGTACAGAGGCTGACTGGATAAATAACTGAACCTTACTTCAGCACCGGTAAGATTGTCTACCACATTTGATGGCGTCAGTCCAGTTTAAGAGGTGCAGAGCAGTCTGGAGTTCAACACATAACTGTGTCTTCCGTACTGGGGAAATTGCTATCGAGATTAGGAGAATAGCTGTTGTGCTGCCACTGTTTGCCCAGCATCTGCCACTTGAAGTGTCCACCCCACTCTATCTAATAGTCTAGGCAAGAAGAGTCTCAGTGGAAAGTGAAAAAGCTCATGTAGCAGTAGGTGAAACAGGAAATGGGGTGGGTCTATGCGTAATCAGGAGACAAAGAGAAGCCTGCAATTTTGGAGTGAATACAAAAGAGACCCATAGAGGGCTGAGCTGCTCTTGTCCAAAAATCCTATGATTCTGATTAAATTCCTATGATTCTGGTAAGAAACCTAAACTGCCATAAAAGTTTGAAAATAGTACCTTTGGTGATATCTTTAGTGCTTATCACACAGGCCCCTGGAACAGGCCTTGTGCATTACAAGAGGGGCCGGGATGGGGCCAGAACAAGTGGAGGACGCATTTTACCGCACACAGGAGGTCCCCGTTCCATTCCACTCCCTTCTGTTCTGTCCCCCCTGTTCAGCAACCGTTCTCAAAAATTGCCTCCTGTGGGACAGATGGGGAACAGAACGGAACAGAACAGGGACTTTTGTGTGCAGTAAAATGCATCCCCCACTCGTTCCGCACTCGTTCCCGGCCCCTTTCATCCCATCCCCAATCCATCCCCAGTGCGATAAAGTTATTTCACTCGATGCATCACCCTCTTGTCACTGCCTTGTCCTGGAGGCATGGTTAGCTTGCACCTTGTCACTGATGGGAACAAACATCAATAAGCTTCCAATAGCACTGATATAGTGCTGGTCCTCAGATGCGGTAAATTATCCTGTGGTAGTTCCAGGATTGCATAGTCATGTAGTGTCCATATCTCCTCTTGTTCCCAATTCCCCCTCCCTTCTGCTATTCGGGAATAGCCTTCTTGCTACTTTGCTTTATTTATTAATTTTTATTTTACAGTGGGTCCTTGGTGTTCGCTGGGGTTTAGTTTCAGGACTCCCTGTGGATAACAAAATCTATGGATGCTCAAGTCACATTAAATACAATGGCATAGTAAAATGATGTCCCTTATATTTAATGGCAAAATCAATTTGTATTTGGGAATTTATTTATTTTCTGAACATTTTCAAGCTGTGGATGTTTGAATCCATGGAAAAAGAATACGTGGACATGGAGGGTTGACTGTATGGTGAGTAGGACATAAGGCAGGGAGGCAGGGTTAAGGGCCTAAACAGATGAAAGCACACGAGGCCAACAAGAGCCTGTTTACGCTAATGAAGGGACATGCAGTTGGGAGTGCTCCCAAAATGTAATGCATGCAATCACTGGAGAAAGGGAAGAGGGAAGGAGGGAAGGAGGGAATAGGGTAAGTTGAGGCTGCCCCTTGCTGCCCTTGGCCACTTCCCAAGCTCCATAAACAAAGTGGAGCATGCTCTAGAGCACCCAGGCCACCACTGTGCTCTCTCATGAAACCCTCCGCAAAGCATCCTCTTTTTCACAGAGGGATCTATTGCATCTGCCTTTCCTTCCCTCCCAAGTGTCCCCCCAGACAGGCTTTGGGAGACATTTGAAAATAAGATTACTGCACACACACCCTCCCAAAGTTACCACATGAGGTGACACCAACCCTATTGGTGCCACTGCCCAGGAAAGCTCATCTAGTACACACTCATATGTCCCTCTGGTCCCTCTGGTACCAGGCAAATGCTACTTTATTCTCCCTAACATTTAAGCCCTTTTAAACTCTTATGAGTTTATATTAATTACTGCTTTTTAGGAATACTGAGCACCGCTGAAAACACAAGGACATATATTTTAGAAATAAATGGATAAATTGGAGGGGGGGTTGAAGCTCTACTTTTCCATCAAGGAATCGCTGAAGACTTTTCCATGCCATATCTTTTCATAAGGAATGCTTTATCAATTTGATTAGTGATTTCACCATGTGTTTATCAGACGAGCTGCTTAAAGAGGTATACTATTCCAGGTGTGACTACTCCTCTAGCTGCCCCCTGTTGCAGTGCTGGGATTGGCAGTTTTAAGGAGGGTATTTAGAATTCTCAGGCAGAGAAAGTTCAGCTCCCCTTAAAATAAAACTGCCAATCCCAGCATGCAACAGGAGGCAGCTAGAGGAGTCACACTGGAAAAGTACCTCTTTAAGAGCATAGTGTGATAAACATCCATGTATGTCAGGAGAATCTATCTGCAAACTACGTACTGTTGCTTTACTGTATTACAAAATTTTGAGTGCTGAAATATAGTGTGATGTCAATTGTATTTAATAGTGTCTTAAAGCAGTATATATTGTGTTCTGGTAAGAGCAGAGCCCAAAGTATAATTTTAGTTCATGTTTCCCAATCCCAATAGAACATGAAGAAATAATGCAAACATTGTGTGTCCCCTTTATAACAGGACTTGTAAGAAAATACTTGCTACCTGAGATAAAGTTTCTGTAAATCAGTGAAGCAGGCAGGCCAACATATGGATTATGTTACATTCAGAGCTGATCCTAGTTCTGTAACACACACTAAACAACCAAATGCAGGAGTCTCGGGTTTAATAAAACACAAACTTTCAGCCACACATACAGCCAATAAAGATTTGAGCATCCTGGGCATGATCGGCATACTAATTGCTGCATGAATAAATCTGGAAGGTTGGCTGTTTTGAAAGGCAAACAAAATCTTTTCCAAAGCCAGAAAGAGTATTTACTATGAAAACTAAGCCTATGGTACCTGTAGCAGTGTATATATGAATGTAAAATATGCATCTTGTTGATCTCTCTTGCTGGATTTTAAATATACACATGCCGTTCAAAAATTTACAGCAAAATATCTCCACATACTGCACGTAGAGAATTACCCTTACCTTCCCATGTTGCTATAATAATAGGCAAGCTTAATGACACTCTGGACTTCCACTGAACATCAACTGTGAAAGGAAATATTATTTAATGATATCATAAAATGATAGAATCTTATAGATGTATTGCACAAGAAAACAAAGTTGAAATGAAGCCAGAGAGTGGTGGCATTCTCCTTTCCTTACTGTATGATGTCATAGCGCTTAAGTTATCTTCCCACAGGAGATATGTGTCTTTTGTTTAGCTAGAAAAATCTGTTTGGCAAAAGACAAGCTTTTATGACAGTCTCCCACAGGAAGAGAACTGAAGCACTATGACATCGTGTGATAAAGCATGGAGAAAGCCACTACTCTCCATTTCTGCTTTGTTTTCTCATGAAATAAAGTAAAGTTCTTCCTAATGTTTAAGTGCAACCTCTTTTCTTGTAATTTGAATCCATTGGTACATGCTTTGTGGTCTCTAGAGCACCAGAAAGCAAGCTTTCTCAATCTTCTTCATCACATCCCTTCAGATAGAGTCCAGGAGGGAGGGTGCTGGGACGTTTCCATCGCTGCGCCCCATTATGATGCCAAAGGTCTGTTGGGCCACAAGGGCTCAAAAGAATCCAGCAGGGAGGCTGGAAAGCAGGACATCATCTCTTTCCTGCCCCCATCACCACACTCAAAGGCTGTGTGGCCACAAGGACCAAGAAAAGACCAGCAGAGAGGGATGGCATCAGGATATCTCCACAGCCCCCATCACCACACCAAAGACCTGGCCAGGGCAAATGAGAGATGAGAGAAGACCTAAAAGGGGAAAGATACAAGGGGATCAGGGAAGTACAAAACATGGATGAAAATAAACAAATGGAGATGTAAGGGGTCAGTCAGGGTAAGCAACCAAATAACATTGGGAGGAATGACATAGAGTGACAAACAGCTGCTAGGCAGCAGCAGCAGTAGTGGAGGAGGATGCTGAGCAGTGACACTGTAGCTAACATGAGTTAGCACTGCACACAGGGATCTCACCAAGAAAACCCTATGACAAGACAGTTCTAAGAGTAACAAAGGCAGTAGTAGAACACAAACTGTGACATAGAAAGTGATAACAGGGGAAATCACAATAGAAAGATGATTAACAGCATAGAAAAAATCAAAAGATGGGAAGGCAAGCACCGGGCACATTAAACAATGCAAACACTGTCTGAAGCAGCACCACTCATATTATAGGAGTATGGAATGTGAGAAGTATGAGCCAGGAGAAACTAGAAAGAAAGAAAGAAAGAAAGAAAGAAAGAAAGAAAGAAAAAAGGGAACTCATAAAGACAGCAATACTAGGGGTGAACAAGCTAACATGGACAGGAATGGGTCACTTTAACTCAGACAATTGCTCAGTATTCTACTCAGGAAATGAAGATATGAAGAAATGAGTATGAAGGCTAAGGAGAGGTTTAGCAAAATCAGTCAGAGAATATAATGCAAAGTCAGTCAGAATCATGTCAATTAGGTTCCACTGAATATATATAAATGGCATAATCCAGTTGCTTCTGACTAGCTTGAAAGTCTGTGTTGGTATGTTGTCAATTTCTTTCTGTACTTATTTATAGAATCTCTCAATTTCTTCTGGTTCTGTTTTTGCTTTTGCTTCTGCCGCTGCCTCTTTGGTTGGCACAGGTGGGTGCCTGGTAGAATTTTGTGAGACCAGCAACCTGTTCTTTGCAAACATTATTTTTATATATACTATTACAATAATCAATACAGAAAATAGAGAACAAAAAAAAAAAAAGGAAAGACCAGAAACCTCTTCTACAATATCTGGGAACTCAAAGGAAAGTTCAAACCAAAAGCTGGCTGCTCTATGACATTAAAAATAACATTTTTCAGAATGAAATAAAAAGACATTGGATGCAATACCCAGAAGAGTTATATAAAAGAGATTTTAAAATGAATGACACATGGAAAGAAGAACCATATGAAGATGAACCCCAAATTCTAAAAAGTTAGGTGTAAATTGCAACAAAATAATAAGGAAAAATAAATCACCAGGAACAGATGATATTCCAGTTGAACTGCTACAGTTCACACAGACAATCCACTCTAGTGTTAACTAATATATACCAACAAATATGGAAAACAAAACAGACTGGAAATGATCAATATACATCTCCATCCACAGAAAAGGAGATACAAAAGGCTCCAGAAACTGTAAGACCATAATATTAATTTCTCATGTGAGCAAAATTATGCCTAAAATTATGCAATATAAACTCTAATCATACATGGAGAGAGAAATCCTAAAGGTGCAAGCCAGGTTCAGAAAAGGAAGAGGCACTAGGGAATCACGTTGCAAGCATATGATGGCTAATGGAGCTCTCAACAAGGAATTCCAGGAAAAGAGCAGCATGTACTTTACAGAGTATAGCAAAGCCTTTGACTGCATAGGTGACAAAAAACTATGGATGGCTTTTAAGGACATAGGACTGCCACTACATCCGATAGTCTTGATGAGTAATCTCTACTTAGGACAAGAGGCTACTGTAAGAAAAGAATACAGAAAAACAGAATGGTTTCCAATTGGCCAGGCAATTCTATCACCCTATCTGCTCAACTTGCATGTGGAAAATATTATATGAAGACCAGGTTTAGACTCAGAAGAAGGAGGAGGAAAGATAAGAGGAAAGAATATCAATAATCTAAGACACGTTGATGGCATCAT
Source organism: Sceloporus undulatus (assembly GCF_019175285.1). NCBI lineage: Eukaryota > Metazoa > Chordata > Lepidosauria > Squamata > Phrynosomatidae > Sceloporus > Sceloporus undulatus. The sequence goes on from NC_056524.1 coordinate 67,923,996, forward strand.
ACTACTAGCAAAAATATCACAGATTTCAAACAATTATTAAAGAAGATCAAAGAACAAAGTGCAAAGGCAGGCTTAATGCTAAACATAAAGAAGACAACAATAATGACCATGGAGGACCAAAACACATTCATTGAAGAAACTGAAATACTAAAAGACCTCCCATATCTTGGATCAAACATTGTTCAGGAAGGAGACTGAAGTCAAGAAATCAGAAGAAGGTGAGGAATGGGGAGGGCTGGTATGAAAGAACTAGAAAAGATCCTAAAGGATAAAGATATACAACTAAGTACTAACATTAGAATTATCCAAGCCACTGTATTCCTCATCACCATGTATGGATGCAAGAGCTGGATAGTCAAGAAAGCAGATAAGAAGAAAATAAATTCACTTGAGATGTGGTGCTGGAGAAGAGTTCCGAGGATACCATGGACAACTAAAAAGACAAACAACTAGGTCCTTGAACAGATCAAGCCTCAAATATCCCTGGTAACCAAGGCGAGTTACAGACCGCTCTTTTAGGGCGGCCTGTACCCGCCCTTTTCCCCGATGGATCGGGGCCTCAGCTGCCACAGCGGCAGCCCTGGCCTGGAAAGGGGTGTCCTTGGGGCTTCAAGCGGCAGGGAAAGGAGAAAGGGTGCATCAGCGCCACAAACCCAGGAAGGAGCTCTGTTTGGAGGCGGCGCAGTCGTGACATCCTAATGGCGGTGCCCATGTAGAATGGGCGCTGCCATTTTGTACGTACTGTATACATACTAAGGTTGGGGGCATCTGAAAGAGACGCCCCCGAGCAACCCTAGTACATACAGAGTACGTACTAAAAGACCCTTCTGGAAAGGGCCCAAGATAATCAAACTGAGACTATCGTACCTTGGCCATGTCATGAGAAGGCATGATTCGTTTTAAAAATACAATAATGCTTGGAAAGTTGGAGGGAAATAGAAAGAAAGGAAGACCACACTCCAGATGGATAGTGTCAATCAAGGAGGTAATAGGTATGAAGTTACAGGACATCAGCAGAGCAGTGGAAGACAAACAACTTGAAGGCAGTTAACAACTACAGTACATATTATCACCTCTCCAAGCTAAACATAAACAGCTCTCTAAGTCCTTCCCCACAAGGCTTGATTTACAGACCTTTAACCATCTTGGTCTGTCTTCTCTGGATACATTCCAGCTTGTCAATATCCCTTTTGGATTGTGGTGCCCAGAACTGGACACAGTATTCCAAGTGAGATCTGACAAAAGAAGAATAGAATGTCACTACTATTTCCCTCAATATGGAAACCTACAGAAATTAATTCTCTTATCTATGCTCTGTTCTTCAAGTGATTTAATATATGTTTAAATAGTGGGGGGGAGATGCTGTACTTTTATTCTCATTGTTAAATGTCTTTTATTGATACAGATCGGTGGTCTCAGAGACCTTTGATGGATGACTGTATAAATGAAACTACCTTTTCTGCCATTTGGTATTTGTATAGCACCAATGGGCCCGGTCACACTGCATTTTAACCTGGGCTCCAAACCGGTTTAAATTGGAGTAGTTCTCACTTGAGCTGGGTTTTCCTGACCCAAATTAGGAGATCATTCACACTTGTGCTGGAGTTTTCTGACCTGGATTGAGGGGGATGCGGTGCAAATCCTCCTTAACCCGGGATTTTTAAAATGGGTTTTCTTGTGGTTCTTTTCAAAAGAACCTTTTTTTTTTTGCAGGGGCTACCAATGGGAACTCAAAAGTCGATCCCATTCAGTGCATCTCGCCGCCTCCAATCTTCCTGCCCTTTCTCCTTTTCCTCTCCTCATGCCACCTCCGATCTCATCCTTCCTCCTCTTCTCTCCCCCTGCCTTCTCCAATCTTGTCCTTTCTCCTCTTCCTCTCCCCATGCCACCTCCAATCTCTTCCTTCCTCCTCTTCCTCTCCCCCTGCCTTCTCCAGTCTTGTCCTTCCTCCTCTTCCTCTCCCCATGCCACCTCTGATCTTGTCCTTTCTCCTCATCCTCTCCCCCTGCCTTCTCCAATCTTGTCCTTCCTCCTCTTCCTCTGCCCTTGCCACCTCCGATCTTCCTCCCCTTCCTTCTCCTCCCCTTCCTGCCAGGATCATGGCATTTTATCCCATTGCCAATGTGAACAGAATCAGGGATAAAATGCCACGATCATGGCAAATAAATGCCACAAAGAGATTCTATCGTGGCAAATCATGGAAGTAACCTGGTTTCCACACCAGGTTATTTCTGAGTGTAAATGGGCCCCCAGAGTATTTTCAGTGTCTAACGGATTGTTCAGATGATGAAAATAATCTAGGTTGAATCTGTGTTGCTCACATGTTTTTTGAATGCATCTGATTAAATTTGTGGAGGCTGCCAAAGTCCCACTTACCCCCAGGATAATCGATATCAGTTTTTTTGTGGCGTTTTCAGGCTATGTGTCCATGTTCTAGAAGAGTTTCTTCCTAACGTTTCGCCAGCATCTGTGGCTGGCATCTTCAGAAAATGGCAGGAAGAAACTCTTCTAGAACATGGCCACATAGCCCAAAAAAACCACAAAAAACTATGGATGCTGGCCATGAAAGCCTTTGACGATATCAGGTTTTTTTTCAAGTTTTAAAAAATAGATATACAGTGTGAATAACTGATGCAAATAGACCCATGATAAGCCAGGATAAACATTCAGAGTTTCAAATACATTCACGTTATCAACTTCATCTTTATTTGGGTGCTGGCATGATTGAGCAACTGAACACACAGAGATGTGCATAGCTGCAGTTCCATGGTGTGAATAACAAACCCAGAATGTGTGAGTGAGATTATTCACATTGTCACACTAAAAATAAACAAAGACATCTGAATGGCCCCTAAGGGATAGAAAGCTCATCAAAATCTCAGTGTTATCCACTGCTGCACAAGGGCTGCCTGACATGCCTACTTTGACTGACTTTTTCCCCCTAAGCTTGGATCCTATCTCTCCTGGAATGATTTGGACAGTATGTGTTAGATAGTCATCTGACTAGTGCTAGCAGGAGATCCTACCAAAGTTACTATGAAGGAAATAAAAACTTCACTCCCTATAACATGACAGATAGAGCTGTACTATGAGCTTTCACCATCTGAGGTAAAGAACAAGAACAAAGGACACCTCATGCTAGAGAATTAGACTAAATCAGAAGGTGAATCACACTTCAACACTGGCAATAGTGTTCTCTGTGGCCCTTGGAGGTAACAAGCTAACTTGGGAGGTGGCCAGCAGAACATGGTATGGCATGCAGAACTTTGTCTTCCAACAGAGGGGAATGGACTAAGTGTTCAGGGAGAACATCTATACCTCAATATTTGCCTCCTGAGGTTGTTGCCTTATATTGGAGTCCAACATTTCTGACAGCAAACCTGCTGGTAATGCTTTATACATAAATCAACAACAACAAAATGATGAATGACTGAGGAAATTTGCCTTCGCAACTTGGCTTATCTGTATTGGAAAACTCTAAGGTAAACCTGCCATATCTCCTTCTGTGTGTGTCACCATCACTATTTCCTAGGAAGAAGTAGACCCTTACCCGTGGCTAGCATGAGAGCATTCAGAACAGGGTATTTTCTTTTCATTGAATCTTATTGAATTATCAGATGCAGTTAATGTATGCCATAGCAGCTTTATTCATCATTAGTGTAATCTAAAATAGTGAGACACACACAAGGGTCATTGAAGCCAATGGAACTACCCATACAGTTCAGTACTGACATCCTATTGTTTTCAATGGGACATATGCCTGGGTTTCTTAAAGATTTCATTCTGATTTTGTATATACATTCCCTATATATGTATGTATAAGCATGCACATATATACATGTAGAGAGAGATTATTTACATCTAAATATAGTTAGATCTTTAGAAGAAAATCACTGCCCGTGCTTCAGGGTTGATGCTTCAGGCTTTATTTACAACAGCATGAAAAGATTAGAGAACCTTGCTCTGCTTCTCTGAGGGTTTCATCCCCAAAATGAACATTTTTATCAGTCTTACTTCATTATGTGTGAGGGAAATACATTGCACAATGGACTGATAGGGCTGTTAAAAGAGGCCTTTGTTGAGTACTCCACTGTGCCCCACCAGCGTCTTTAGTGCTAAGCTCTAGAAGAAATCTGATGTAGATTTCAAGCAAGTAGGACAAACCTGTTTGGCATAAATAGCTGCAGAGCTACCTATGTGTGCCCTGATGAGCAATGAGTGTTCGCTGAGCTTCTATTCTACTTTGAGGAGTATATGATGCAAGAAAACACAGTTGGGGGGAGGAAAAGAAAAAATATCCCAAGTTCCGAACAACATTGTTGAAATAAAATTCCTTAAGAAGTGTAGAAGTGTGTGTATTGAAGAAATGGAGGAAATAATTCAATATGCACATATACATAGAGCTTGTGGAGGGGGGGGATTAGACTACAAATCCCAGAATTCCCCCATGGTCATGCTTGCTGGAGCTGTATTCCAAAATAGGTTCCTTTTGCACATTTTGATCGTATCCAAAGGATAAATACTTTAACTACAGAAGAAGTATTTCCCTACACACGGACACACACACACACACTCCAAATGAATGCTATCTAGTGCTTTTTCATTATTTGATTGCAAGAAGGTATTAGTACAGTTTGGGAATAACAGATAAAGCAATGATGGGCCACTTCTGATTATCCTGGGGGCATTTTTGATCTTCCCTGGATCTTTGCAGACTACTCTGGCCCTTCAACCTCCCCCCAAAATGACAAATCAGATTTATACCCTTCAACATTTCACAGATGAAAATTGGCACTTATGTCCAAGCAATATCAGTGTGTGGACAAAATGGCAAAAGTTATCAAGAATAGACAAGCTAGGAGAAGCAGCAACAATTTACTTTTGTCTGAGTCTTCAGGGAAGGGCAAGATTCCATTCCCCTCCCAGTTAATTGAGTGCAAACTACTTTTGCGAATGCAACTTGCAGCAGGTGAGGTAAGCAGAAAATGAAGGAGGGAAGTGGGATGAGGAGAGATGCTGGGACATTTTAAAAGCAGCTGAAAAGTGAAAAATAGTCCGGATTCAGATCTGAGTCTGGATGCCCAAGTTTCAGCTGTAGCAAGGAGTGCATTTGCACAGTTTAAACTAGTGAGCCAGCTGTGCCTGTTCCTTGAGAAGTTGGATCTGGCTAAGGTCACACCTGCCTTGATTGCATCCTATTTGGTCTATTGTAATGTGCTTTACATGGGGCTGCCTTTGAAAACTTTTCAGAAACTTCAGCGGGTGCAAAAGGCTGTGGCCAGGCTGTTTACTGAAGCTGGCTAGAGGGATCATGTCATTCCCCTGCTGAAACAGCTGCATTGGCTACCAGTCCAATTCCGGGCAGAATTTAAGGTGCTGGTTTTGACCTTTGAAGTCCTAAATGTCTTGGATCCAGACTATCTAAAGGTCCTTATCTCCCTATACAAGCCAGCCTGAGAGCTAAGGTGGGCAAGGGAGGGTTTTCTCTCAGTCCCACTACCTTTGAAGGTGTGGTTAGTTGGTGAGGACCCGGGAAAGAGCCTTCTCCATGGCTTCTCCCAGACTGTGCAACTCTCTTCCATGGGAAGTTAGGTTGGCCCCTCCCTGCTCTCCTTCTGCCAGCAGCTGAAGACTTTTTATTCATACAAGCATTTGGTGTAATATGGTGTGCTGCTTTAATGTATAAATGGTTTTTAATTTGTTTTAGCTGTTTTTAACTTATGTTTTAATGTGGTTAATATTTTATTATCTTTTAACTTTTGTAATCAGTGTTTTAGTTCTGTCTTTTTTTAACTATTGTAACCTGCCTTGAATCCCACTGTGGGAGAAAGGCAAGATATAGATCCTTGAAATAAATAAATAGGGGAACAACAGAGAATTGTGTCTGCTATATCAGGATGGCTGAAGGGCATGATCAGGATGGAGGGCTAGAAAATAGCCCTGCTCTGGCCATTTCCCAAATCTAAATTCAGAGAAAGAGAATGAGATGGGGGGGGGGATACTTTTAGCCACATAGAGGAAAACACTCCAATATCTATACTGTAACCCCATACAGCTAAGTCTGTGGAAGAAATAGCTCATGGGAAAATGGCACAGGCAACACTTTTCACCTCCACCACCCTAGAGAACTACAGTTCCCATCAAAAACAGCATGTGTGCCATGGATGCTTAAAATTCTTGAAAAATTATCAGTTGATCCAGTCACAGATTTCCTGTTATCTCGTGGCTTTGGCTCTTATCAAAGAAGATATGACTCGCCATTTCTAATACTGCTTCTGGAGAATTTCATTTGCCCTGCTGTGAAACAGTCAAAGGCTTGTTTGCTAACTAGGCTGAGGCTACATGCCTGAAATGGATTTCATGCTACTAGCTTGAAGTGGATTATATAAGAATTGTTTCTTGTCTGTATGTTTTTAACATCAGAGGGGGAACACTGAAAATAAACTTATGTGCTATTTTTTCTTCTTTACTGTCTGGTTTTATATCCTGGTATTCCAGTTTATTTGTTTAAGAATATTTTGGACTGAAGATGCAGAGATGGGGTACTGTGGTGTAAATCCAATGAAATCTTAATCCCTTTAGACTCCATGCAGCCTGCATAATGATGACTGGTTGCATTTAAATCTCACCTTTTTAGTGCTTACCATGACATTAAGGTGGTGGATAGTAGTGACCTTGGAACGTTCCCTATATTAAGACAGAAAAGTATGCTTAGAGTACACACCAGATATACCCCAGTTGCCTTTACCTTCATGAACTTAAACATTTGTTAATAAATTTAATAAGTAGAGGATAAGCTGAATATAGGTATTACCATGAAAGACAGCTGATCTACTGCTCCTCTACTTGTAGATTAAACCTTACTTGAAGGCTAGCTCAGTATGTGGGAAATGTGTTTGGTCATCTTGTTCAGACCTTGCATCGATGACATACTGATTCACTAGTGCTACTGACACCTGACATCTGGGTCACACTGACCCTTCAGCACTATAAAATATCTTGTAATGAGTCTCAGACCAAGCAAGGCATGCTGAGGCAGCTGCCATGTGGATGCCAGCAGTGTGAACTGAATTCGCTATCTTACCATAAATGTCTGTTTACTACTTGTTGCAATAAGAGACTCATAAAATCTTATCTGCCAGGCTCAAGAAATGTCAAGAAAGTCACATGCTCTTTTTTTAGTTTATATTCTCCTTCATCAAAATTAAATCTTGTGCAGTTTACTGCTGTGTCAGAGGTAGGAATCCTACAGCCTTCCAGATATTCTTTAACTCCATCTTCTACAGTTCTTTACTGTTGACACAGAGCTTCTGGAAGTTGCTTCTGGGGACCTGCCAAGTTCCTACCGCCTGAACTATATAAAAGAACAAACAAAATATTGAGAGAAGCCAAGAATAAAAACAGGCCAGTGAAAATAATATTTTTTAAATGCACTTAAAGGATAATAGAACAAACAAAAAAGCACACCTCTTTAGAGAAGGTGGTCAATTGAATTACTCTCCTTCACACTAGGGGCTTGTCTATATTGGCCGAAAGTCCAGTCCCAGTTCAGATCAGCCACGATGGTGGCTGGCAGCCTTTCCTTGGCACTCTGTTGGTGGGGCTAGGACAGCTCCATAGACAAGCCATCCTCTTTCGAGTGGGAGATGGCTTTATCTTTGACTCTTCTCTGTCGTGTATCCCTCAGATCCAGACCACAGCCAAGGCTTGTAGATTCTTTTTGTACAATATTGCCAAAATCCGACCATATCTCTCCGCTTCTACTGCCAAGATCCTGGTCCATGCCCTAGTGATCTCACGACTTGATTACTGTAATGTCCTCCTGGCTGGGCTTCCTTTTTCTCACCTCCGTCCTTTAATCTCTGTCCAGCATTCAGCTGCACGCATTATCACTTCCACCCACCGCTCTGACCACATCTCTCCTGTGTTGGCATCCCTTCACTGGCTCCCTCTCCCTTTCCGCATTCAGTATAAGCTCCTGCTGTCGACATTCAAAGCCCTCCATGGACTGGCCCCTCCTTACTTATCAGACCTTCTTTCTCCTCACCTTCCCACCAGGGCCCTCCGTTCTGGTAGTCAAGGGTTCCTGTCTCAGCCCAGGATTTCCTCTGCCCCAACTAGGATTTGCCCCTTTTCACTTGCTGCCCCCCACTCCTGGAACCTTCTTCCTCCACAAGCAAGAGCCATCACTTCATTAACCAGCTTCAAAACGGAGTTGAAAACCATCCTATTCAAAGAAGCCTTCCCAGGCATCGCATAATTGTCGCTTACTATCTGATGTTCTGTTGTTGGCTGTTTATCGATCCATTTCCTGTATTCCTATGTACTGTATATGCATTATCCTACTTGTGAGTATGTATTTTCCCTGGATAATGATTAACCTTCCATTTTGAAGCCAAGCCCTCCCTTCAGTCCACCTGCCTTGGTCCAGGCCTCGGAGGTTGAGAGGAACTTCTGGACCTCTTACCCTTTCCCGTCACCACTCCCTTCTCCTTCTGTGTCATGTCTTTGTAGATTGTAAGCCTGAGGGCAGGGAACCGTCTAACTAAAAGGATTGCATGTACAGCGCTGTGTAAATTTACAGCGCTTCATAAATAAAGGTTAATAATAATAATAATAATAACTCTTGGCTCAGCCCAAATCATGCCTGATTCAGCTGTCCACATGCCAAAAAACTTCCACTCACTTCAGGATTGATCGAAACTCTAGGTTTTTTCCCAGCTTTGGTTCCTCCAAAGCAAAGCCAGATTAACAACAAAAAGCCACAGTATTTCCCTGGAGGTCACTTTGCATGGTGGAGACATACAGCAGCAGCTCTGAGGTGAGTTTGTGGGGTTTTGCCCATGCAGACAAACCCTAGGTGGCTGGTAGTCTGGCCATTGGTGTCTGCTAATCTGAATGGTTAAGATGGTCTTATCTTGCTCGTGGGGAATGAGTACCCACACTCAGAAATCATAGGCAACCAGTGGGTTGAGTATTATATTTTTCAGGGCTCATAATGTGTCTCTCCCTCAGCTGCACTGGAAAAGAACTGTTTGGAAGGCCATAGTAGTGCTCATTAGATGACGGAAATTCAGTGATAGATGTCACTTGTGGTTAAAGGGTTCCAACCGCAAGAGGAGAAATTAAGCAAATGTGTGGATTCTTATGTGAAGAATGTATTTTTATTCTCTCTCTCTCTTGCACAACAGAAGAAAAGGCCTTCCAATAACAGGCTGACCTCTCTCTAGGTTAGTCTACTCTGAAGCCCAGCCAGCTTGGAAAGCTACAGATATCTCATTCTAAGCAAACAGGATGTATGCTCCCCCTCCCCCCGATGGTTTGAAATTATGAAGAAAATGTCTTGTTTTTAAAAAGCTACAATCGGTGCTAAAAATGTCCAATGATGAGCTAGTGTACTGCTGTGTGGGGATATTTTGTGAAAAGCACACCAGTTTATTAATGTGTTTAAGATTACAAGGAAGGCGCATCAAGACTGTTTGATATTTACAGAGATATGCGGGCTCTAGGGAACAGTTTACATACAAGAGTGTTAATACACTGTCAAAGTCCTGGGATTTATTACTCAGTAATATAATATATTGCCATCATGAAATACAAAGCAGTATAACTATCATCAGTTCTAAAAGAACTGTTATTTTCCTAATACAGTAGCATCACCTATCTTATACAGCACTGCTTGGCTATTGCTGCTACCTCATTTCCCATTACTTGCTTAAAATAATCAAAAAATAAACATCACAACATTTAATCCTGCATATAACTATCTCTTATCTAATCTATGCAAAGCTGATGCCATATGGGCTATATAAACATTTTTTAAAAGCAAAAAAAAAAAAAAAACCACCCCACCCTAAGTTTTGCATTAAGTTTGACAGGAAATTGGATCCCACTGGAAACTGATATCTAAGTGGAAATTTGAGAAGTGAAACCATGTAAAAAATTTTTGCTTCATACAGTGAATTTTCTGGGATATATTAGTCAAAATCTGATTAAACACCAGCACTTGCCTAAATACCCTCACGGCTCCAGAACCCATCTGATCTTGCCAGCTAAGCAGGTTCCGTCATGGTTAGCGCTTCCAAGGGAGACCACACAGGAATACCAGGTACTGTAGAATATATTCAGAGGAAGGCAATGGCAAAATCACCTTTGCAGATTCTTTGCCTAAGAAGACCCTGTGAAATTCATGAGGTCTCCATAGGTCAACAGGCCAGCTAAGCAATTGCTTAATTTCTCTACAATCCAACTAAGCAATCACTCCCTATATGCTCCAGATGATAGCAGCAGTGAAGATGCTCAAACAAGAAACCAGCAAAAAGGGATACAACATGCCAAGGAATAACTCGTAGTAACCACTAACTACAACAAGAAGAAAGGAAAGGTGCTGGTCTTCAGTAGTAGCATAGCAAGTGTGACAAGAGGGCTTTAAACTAAATTGTTGGGGGGGGGTTGCAGATGATAGCTCAAACATCAGTCTAAAGGCAAGCTCTAAATACAAGGATATGAATTCTAGAAGATAAGGGAGAGAATGTGATCCAAAGAAAAAGTGACAGTAAATTAATAGGTATGAACAAATAAATGTCTATATACTAACACAGACAATTTGGGAAACAAGATGAGCTTGAAGTCCTTGTATGTGAAGGTAAATATGACTTTATAGGTATAATGGAGACTTGGTGGGATGACTCCCATGATTGGAATATTACAATTAAAAGTATAACCTATTCCAAATGAATAGATCTTGTAGAAAAGGAGGGGAAGTAGCATTTTATGTCAGACAAATTCATTTGTACAGAAAGCCATGAGAATGTTCAGAGTGGACCAGATGACAGCATTTGGGTAAAAATAAACAGAACAATAAATAAATGCATAGTTGCAAATATTGCTATAAATAAATGCAACATTGTGGTAAGAGCTTACCACAGGCCACCAAACCAAAAAGAGTTGGTGGGTGATGCTTTGCAGAAACAAATCTCATAAATTTCTAAGATGCAAGAATTAGTAGTTATGGGAGACTTAAATTACTATGATACCTGATGGAAGACTAACTTTGCTAAGCATAGGCTCTCCAACAAATTTGTGATGTGCCTTGCAGATAATGTCTTATTTCAAAGGGTATAGGAACAAGGGAATCAACAATCTTGGACTTCAGCCTAACCAATAGAGAGGAGTTAGTCATTGGAACCAAAGTAGTCACTCCCTCAGAGTGTGGCAGAGTCTCCTTCTTTGGAGGTTTTTAAACAGAGGGTGGATGGCCATTTGTTGGGGGTACTTTGATTGTGTATTCCTGCATGGCAACAGGTTAGACTTGATAGCCCTTAAGGTCTCTTCCAACTCTATGATTCTATGATTCCGTGATTCTATGGCTAGATGTGCTAAAGGAAAAGACACCCAACAAGGATGGGAGTTCTAAAAGAATATACATAAAAGCACAATCATAAACAATCCCATGGAGGAAGAAAAATGGGAAACACCTGGAAAAGCCAATGTGGCTGCACAGCAAATTCAAGGAGAAAGTGAAAAGAGAAGGGATATTATTGCACAGGACTCACATGAAACTATCCCCAAAGGGATATACATGTGTTTAACCCTTAGTGATGGACCTTACTGCACTGTCCCATTGTCAGGCCATAGGCAGTCCATATGCAGCCTGTAAGCAACTCAGGATCATCCTGCAGCTTTTCAGTAATGGGAAAATCCATACAACCCAACCACAGGAGAGTGTTGTAAGATCCATCTTTATGGGTTAAATGTGCATCTATCCCATCAGGGATATTTGTGTGCAAGTCCTGTGTAATAATCTCCTATGTCTATAAAATGGAAGGAAGGAAAAATCACCAAGGAAGAGTACAGATGTGTAGCCCAAGCTTGCAAGAATACTGTAAGGAAAGCTAAAGCTCAAAATGAGCTGAGACTGGCTAAGCAACCAAAAAGCACCAAAAGGGGATTTTCAGATACATTTGAGCAAGAGAATGTCTAAGGCAACAGTGGGACCACTGTTCAATAAAGATGCTAATTATTAGCAAAATGCTAATAAACCACAGTAAAAAGGCAGAACTACTCAATACTTATTTTGCTTCAGTTTCCCCCACTCAAAGCAGTGACTTCTGTGGGGTCCTATTGTGGTGGAAATTCCTTTTTGAAATATAAAAACTATAGAAAGATGGAGTCACCTTTGTCAGCCAGAGAGATAGTTTTTAAATAAAGGCTTGGAGTTACTAGAGCAAAGGAATAGTGAGTGCATCTTGACCTAGATGGAAGCTGGCACCAGTAGAAAGACATAACATAAACTACTGAGATAAGGATACATAGTAGACATTCAGAAGCAAGGTTAGAAGGGAAAGCCACTGAATTCCTACAGGAGGGGTAAATAGTGATGATGCAGTTTTAATGTATGCATGTATTTCTGTTCTGATTGTAAGAATTCTATATGTTTAAATTGTAATTAGCCAATCAGGTGTATTGAAGAAGCCTCTTTGTCTTGAATAATATAAAAAGAGCCATTTTGTCTTGTTCGGGGTTCTCAGCTTTTGGAACTTGAATTCCACTGAGTTCAATGTTTTCCTTTGTCGACAAATGGAAATAAACTTATGGATTTTCAATTATTAGGTCCTCTTGCTAATTCTTTTGCTCTGCAAATCCTAGAAATCTAAGTTTCCTGTTACACTATTGAAACTCTTCATGAAAGTCCTATGTTTCTGGGGAAAAGAATGGAATCTGAAATTGGATCTTTTTGATATTTAAAAGAAGGGATTACTATATTTTTACTTTTGTTAATTTAGGCATCAAGGTACAGGTGGTAAATTGCCTTAGAAGAAGCCACTTCCTGATCTCCCTTTTTGTTATTGCTTATACTTCAAGAGCTAATAGAACGAAAAGAGTCCCACAATCAAGCTGGATTTCAAAATTAACTCAGGAATAAGGGAAGCGAACTTGATTAAAACACTAACTTGGGAAAAACCCAGTTAAGATAATGAAATGTACATGTTTTGAGCTTGCATGATAATGTAACTAGGATTTAAGTTGGGGGATACTTTAACTTAATTTAAGAGAGAAATAGAGCGGTGGTATTATAGCTACTAAAGTATGTGGTCTAACATGCATAATTTTATTAGTAAGCTTTATGGTATTTCTTTGTCTCGGCTGTACATTTAAAGGACGGAGCAAGGTTGTATTAGTATTTGCTAAAAAGGGAGTTCATCTTCATCCCTGGATAGAAGGAAGTCGCATCGGAAGAAGGGCCGTGGAAGACAAGAAGACAGATGTATTGGTAGAATATATGTTTATTTTTCTGTGTTGTAAACTGTAATACATACATGGTCTTTTATAATGAATAATGATTATAAGAAAGCGATTTATTTTTAATTGTAAATTCAATAAAAATTATTATCTAAAAAAAAAAAAAGAAACTCTTCATGGCACCATAAAATACTGGTGGGAAGGAGCTGGTCATGTAACCAGCACCACAGAACTCCATCACTTGAGACTGCCAACTAGCTTTTAAGGTGGGTTTAAGGAGTCAGATGAGAAGATGGAGCATAGTTATATCGCTGCTATACCTCTGGTGCAGAATTTTTTGCCATGGTCTTTCAGATAGTCTGGCCCAAAGCTGGCTGGGTTCTCCCCAACTTTGCAGCTCCTTAATCAGAATAGGGGGAAGGAGACATTTAGAGAATGAGGCAGTAGGTGTCTGAGAGACATTATGGATCTAAAGGATTCACACTTCTTCTGAAACAATGGAAATCTACACCATCACTGGAGATGGTGTAGACTGAACAATTTTGTTTTGGTGAAATGAAATCTCATAAGAAAAGTATCAACCAAGGAAGGAACAAAATAGCAACAGTACTGCTCATCTCTTACTTTCATCCTATCAGCATGAGCCTGGCAAGGCACTAGATATCTCAGAAGCTCCAAAGTAAAAGATGTCCAAAAGGAGTGTGCAACTTGTGATTGGACTACAAGTCCCTTCATCTCTCATTATTGACTACACTAGCAAAGGATATTGGGATAGCAATCAAACTGATAAGATAGTGAGACTAAGCAGTTCATATTTGTTATAATGGTTGCTTAGCAGCCATAGTAACTCTACCTTATCAGATGCCTTCTGTTTGCTCAGTTTAATTTTTTCAAATACCATAAAAATTTAGTGGAGTGGGTGGAAGCACAGTATGGGTATATGTCAATAAACAAAATAACATGTGTTCCTAGGCATTACTTCTTTTACAGAAGCTTTCATACAAGAGGCATAATTAGCATTGGAATCAATAGATTTAAGTTCCTAGTCCACACAAAAAATCAGTATGTTTCAGAACATTTTATTAAAAATGAACAATATGAGAAATGAACCAAACCTTGCATAAGTAAACAAAAACATTGCAAACTTTCTAAAGACCATATGAAACTTCTTCAAAAATAAACCCAGGGGTTGGTTTTTTTCCATCAAACTCCATTTTCCTTATGATTTCCATTTTGATGGTCAAACTTATTGATCTATGTGTTTTTTTTTTGAACATATTGTATGTAGGTAGCTGGTAAGGCATGCTTGTCTGCTCTCCCCTTTTCTTTCTATTGTTCTGTTCATGCATGTTTAGTAAAGGACTATGGAGGCAGCTGCTGCTTACCTTACCTATTGTAGGCAGACACACACACAGCTATGGTAGCTGAGACCATCCAGAGCAGACTTTAGCGATTCACAGAGTAACACAGGTAGAAGAATCACCTCACTTTCCCATTTTCTTGACCTAACTTCACATTCCCATTTTCTTGATCATAACTAGTGTTATAATATGTGTCCGAAATGGAACCTCAGAACAGCAGTCCTTGAACAAAAACAAACAAACAAACAAAAATACTACAAAGGAAAAATAGAAAGAGAAACAGCAGAATTGGAATATACTGTATCTAATCCAGTCCACTGAGAGTGGGCTGAAGAGAGAATGGTTTTCTGGCACACTACACATTTTATAACACTAGTTAACACCCCATGAGGGTGCTCTCTTGGCCAGTTTATCACATCTCCTTTCTGATTCCCACCCAGCATCATACTGCATTCCAATAACTCACTCCACCATTCATACAGTTATTTACACACCTTAACTTTAGGCAATATCTTTTCTCCTGCCTTTGTCCCCAGTGACCATAATTAAAACTGACTTTGGTATCTCATCGCCATACTCACAAGTGTTATGTTTCTATTGCTATTTACACATATAGCCATTTTATTCATGGCTATTAAAGGTCAGTTCCTGGGCCCTTTACTCCATGTATCTGATGAAACAGAGGGAAGCTTACTGTATGCTACCTGCTGTCTCTTAGGGCCGAAGCAGACAACCCAAAAGGAGCTTCCAGTCATCTAAACAACACACCCCCAAAGTGGCAAGAAACTGCTCTATTTGGCTTGTCTGTTTTGGACTTTGGTCTCAACGGTGCTATAAGATCCTTTTGCATACTCATCCAGACTAAAGGGCTATGTCTTTGAATCCTTATATGAGACTAGGTCCCACTGAACCCAAGGGAGTTTGCTCCTTACTAGACATGAATTGAGAGGTTTACAGAGTAAATGCATCAGCTTCAACAGTGTGATAACAGATAGCCTGAAACATCCCACTTATCACTAGATAATTGATAATCTAATATAAATCCATCCTCCATCATAAACACATCTTTCTCTCTTGCCACATATCACTGACTTGTATCATCAATACTTCTCAAACTATGAAAAATTAAAATATATGTATGTTGTCTATGGCTAACATCTAGCTTTGCTTCTTACTTTGTTCCATTTAATGAAATCATCAGACCTCTGTTTTACATACAGCATGTTGTATAGCTGGAGGAATGATGCCTTTCTGGTCTTCTTTATTCATGATTTTTACATACCTTTTCTCGATTGATGGGTGACAGCTTTCCAGGGTAAAGTGTGAAAGCATCTATTTACAGTATTTGGAAATTCTGTCTTTAAATTGCAGAAGCCAGAACATGCCACCCTAGCTTTACCATGTTGTAGAATAACTCATTAACATGCTAATGGCTTCTATCAGGATTTATTGATCCAGATGTCAGCTGCTCTCCAAATAATAAAACAGTTTATTTTTTTTTAAAAAAATTGGACCATAGCAAATGATGAATGTTGAAAAAGAAAAATCACTGTCCAAGCAATATCAAGGTGCAAGAAAATAAATTTTGCACAAAAAGAAGCAGAAATTAGTCCAGTGACAAAAGAAAGGGTTTGTGTTGTGTGTTGTTGTTTTTTAAGTAACCATTAGGACTCTTTTGTTGACATGTTTCATCTTTTGGGGGAAATTCTCCACCCACCTAAAATGAGAACAAATAAAATTGTTGCAATCCAGTGTTAATTTGTTTGTCCTTGATTGTACTTCTTATATAAAGGACTTTGTGCATGGCCTTTCTTAGCTGGTTCCAATAACAACTGAGATTTTAGCACACTAACTATGTGCTAACTATGTGACCCACAAACTTTTAACTGCTCAACTTGTTTAATAGGTTTTATGTTTACAGCGCAATAAATAAACCATACTCATTGTATATCATGTCATGTCAGTAGAAATCATTTTAGTAAGAAAGAATTTAGATCTGTGATTATCAGTCTATGGGTCAACTTTATACAATTAGTAAGTACTGAAACACTTCCAGAACTGTATGACTTCAGACATCATACATAGCCCTTTCACTCTTCACATAAACCCTGCTGGTTGGGTATTCTATTAGCTGTAGAACCAAAAAGCAATCTTTTTCCAAGCTCTGGGGGGGGGGGGGGGGACACACAGAGACAAAGATGTTTATCACACTATGCTCTTAAAGAGGTACTATTCCAGTGTGACTCCTCTAGCAGCCTCCTGTTGCATGCTGGGATTGGCAGTTTTAAGGAGCTGAACTTCTCTGCCTGAGAATTCTAAATACCCCTCCTTAAAACTGCCAATCCCAGCATGCAACAGGAGGCAGCTAGAGGAGTCACACTGGAATAGTACCTCTTTAAGAGCTCGTCTGATAAACACCAAAAACATAACAAATTGGTTTTTTTCAAAAGGTTTTCATGTTCTTGTGTACAAGAAAAAAATAGTCTGAAATCCAAATAGTTGGTGTAATACATGGTGGGGTTGAGGGTCAAACAAGATGATATAATTATCACAGTTTTTATTTTCCCAGGTGGTGAAAGACATCTGTTTTGCATAAAAAGGTAGAGGTTACCCCTTTGACATGGTCGTCTAGTTGTATCTGACAGTAGGAGGCAGTGCTCATCACTAAGCCAAGGGAACCAGTGTTGTTAAAGACAACTCCATAGTCATGTGGTCAGCATGACTGAACGCCGAGGCACAGAGAACGCTGTTCCCTTCCCACTAAAATGGGAATCTACTTGCACTTTTACATGGTTTCGAACTGCAAGGTTGGCAGAAGCTGGGACTAATGACAGAAGCTCACTCCGTCATGCAGTACTTGCGTCTTGAACTGCCAATCTGCCAACCTTGCAGTTGTTGGAGTCGGCATCTTAACTGCTAAGCCATCATATCCCTCTGTTTAGCATACCATGTTATTTTTTTCACCTTTGTTTGTTATTAGTCATTGGCTAACCCTGGCTTAATTTGTAAGTCTGATTGCCAAGTAAACCCTGGCTTAAGTAAATCTGGTCCCTTTCTGGGGGAAAGGCAGCATAGAAATAAAATAAAATACGGTCCGCCTTCCCCTTACACGGAGGATCCATTCCAGACACACACACCCCCCGCAAAAGGCAGCTTGTGTATGCTCAAACCCCCTGCGGCACATGGTGTGGTATGTGTAGGGTTGCCAGAAGTCAGGACCTCCAAACCGGGACAAATGTAGGACAACATTTTCAAATGTAGGACACTCTTTTTTTTAGCAGATCCAAGCCTCTCCCTCCCAGCTTCACTTTCCTTCCCCCCAACCCCTTCAGGGAAGAGGAAATGCCCAGAAAGGAGAAGCCTGGGCAGCGGAGGACAAGCCTAGACCGAAAACGCAGGCCGCAGGCTCCTGAGGGACTTGTGTGCTCGGCCCAGGCCTGTCCTCCGAGGCCACTCTCCTCTTCCCAGACCTCCCCTTTCCTCCAAAGGGCTCTTTGGAGCTCTTTAAAGGGAAGGGAAGGAAGGCAGGAAAGGAGAGGACAGACCTGGGCACTAGCCCGGTCCTGCTCTTCCCAGACCTCCCCTTTCCTCCAAAGGGCTCTTTTTGGAGCCCTTTGAAGGGAAGGGAAGGGAGCAGGGAAGGCAAGGACTCGACAGCTGCGGAGGATAGCCCCAGGCCTCTCCTTGGCGGCTTCATTTTCCTCAGGCCAAAGGGAGAAGCCTGACCCAAGCAGGGAAGGTAAGTAGGGAACTAGGGAGGGAGGGAGGGAGGGAGGGAGAAGGCAAGGCGAGGGACTTTGGTCCCCAATCCGACGTCCCATGCTTCTTCACAGAGACTCTACTGTACACAGAAAGTGCACTTTGGGGGAGGAAAACTTTTGAAAATCAGCACCCACCTCCACCTCCTCCTCCTGTTTCCCCCTCCTCCTCCTCCTCGCCATTCACTAAGAAAGGGCGCTTTTCCCTCCCCCTGGCTGGCGCAGAGTCTCACTCCTCCTCCTCCTCCTCTTCCAAGGGTCCACCTCCTCCTTGAGGCTGGCCAATGGCAGAATGGGGCTGGAAACAGTTCCGCCCCAGCTGCTGTGCCATTGGCCAGCCAGCCTCAACGGGATGAGCGTTCCCTTTAGGCGAGATGGCTGCTGGCCGGGCCCAAACCCGGGATTTAGAGTGAACCGGACCGTGACCGTGCCAAACCACAAAAACCGTTACAAGCACGGGCGCAGCCAAGTTATGGCATCCCTAGGTGCGTGCTATGAGCATGTATCCCATTCAACATATTGGGGCTCACTGTCCACATAATAATAATAATAATAATAGGTTTTATTTATATACCGCCCAATCACTGGGAATCCGAGCGGTTTACAATAGAGGGAATAACAGACAGTTCCCTGCCCACAGGCTTACAATCTAAAAGACACGACACAAAAGGAGAAGGGAATGGTGAGGGGGGGAGGGAATCAGGTCCAGCATTCTTCTCTCCCTCTGAGGCCTGGACCAAGGCAGATGGACCGGAGGGAGGGCTCTTCTTCTTCAGGCTAGCCCCTGATGGAACTGGGCCAGCCTACTCTCTCCCTCAGATCACATGATCTCAAGTCCGCATATGGTGAGCCCATGTACACTGCAAGTTCACTGTAAATAAATAAAATAAAACTTATCTCTGAGAAAATTTCTTGGAAAGAAAACAGATTAATAATAGGTTATATATATATCCCAAGGAATATCTAGTTTTGCCCTCACTAACACAGCTGCAAAACCATTTATTTTTATTTATTTATTGGATTTATAGCCCACCTTTCCCACAAAATGGCATTGTGCATTACTGACCCTGCATGAAAGATATGCAGGGTCAGTAATGCACAGTGGGAACAAATAGGGTCAGATTAAGTAACATCTAGATCTAATCACTCTTAAAATTTACCTACAGGAATCTATGAGATAGCTAGTTGTGATTAGCATAAGCCCTATTGATTTCAGTGGGGTTGTTCAAAGGATGACTGAGTCCAGATCCAATGCTGATTTTTGTGAGCCTATAGGCATTTTTTTAAATACAAAACTGTCTGAATATAGTTTGCAATACAGAAAGGATAATTACCTCTTCCTTGGTCAAAAATGCTGCAGTTAAACTCTTGATCAGAGCCAATTACAGGAAATACATAACCATCACCACCATCTTGTTATGGCAGCTTCACTGACTACTGGTCTGTTTCTGGGCACAGCTCAAAGTACTGGTTATGACCTATAAAACCTGTGCCAAAGCTATTTAAAGAATGATGTTCCCCCATATAAGCCTGACCATGTTTTGAGATACACAAGGGAGGCTTTTTTGTAGATCCCACCTCCTTTGGAATCATATCTGACAGACTGAAACAGAGCTGTATTACAGTGACTGCTCCCAGATACTGGAAGTTCGTACAGGGGGCTCACTGTTCCTTCTTGCTGATCCTTCTACCCACAGGAAAAATATCTGTTTATACAGTGGTCCCTCCACATTTGCAGGGATTAGGGGCGAAGAATCCCCATGAATGTAGAAAAACCGCAAATAAAAAACACTATTCTTTTTACCTGAGAGACACCTCTCTGGGAATCTCCAGGTCCTCCAGTGCAACTCTGTGGTCAACATCTGGCAAACATTGATCAAAGACTCATGCTAGATGACCTACAAATTCCCAGAGAAGTGTTTTCTTTAGGAACTTCTAGGTTCTCCAGCACAACTCTATGGTCAGCTTGTGACAGAGTTGCGCTGGAGGACCTAGAGATTTCTAGAGAGAATATATTAATCAAAACCACAAATAATCAAAGCCACAGAAGTCAAAGCCACAAATGCAAAGGACCAACTACAGTAAGGTTTTTAGCGATTGGCTGGTTGTTCATGCAGGAGCAGCCAAGAAGTGCCCAGTTATGTCCATTTAGCCAGATATACAATAGCAAAGGCATCTTCCAGATCCATGTATTTGTTGAATTTATTGCAGCCACTGAATGTCCATGTTTTAGGGAGGGGGGGGGGGTTACAGGAGGAAGGTGAGAAGTTGATGGGAGCTGTTGCATAAAGGAGGTGGTGAATTTCTCCCTCCACAATGACTGTTTTAAATGCCATATGATGGCATTGTTGTTGTTGTGTTCAAGTAGTTTCTAACTTATGACAACCATAAGGCTATCATGGGGTTTTATTGGGAAGATTTATTCAGAGGAGTTATTGAGAGTTGCAGTCCCACAATCAAACCACTATGCCATGTCAGAAACCACTACACCATGCTAGCACTCATAGGCTGGAATTACACTGGCCTATGTCACTAACATGATGCAGCCCTCATATTTCATTGTTTTAAGTTGTGCCTTTAATTGAATTCTGTATTGATATATGACCTTGTTTTAACTGTCCCGACCCTCCCAAAAGGAGGAAAATAAATCCATTACACAGATAAATATAGTGCAACAGGGGAATGTGTGGGCCAGTCACAACTATGAGCCGTGGAACAGCATAATCCATAAAACTTCTTAGGCCTATATTTTTCTAAAGGGCTCTCATGGCTGAAGACCACATTCCACATTGTCTGTGGTTCAAGTTCATCTCCAGTTGACAAGTTCTCAACATCAGCATGTGTTTGAAGAGCTCCATCTGAACAGCCTCCGTGTGTTTTAAGTGTCAGTCTCCACTTTAATCCAGCAGGCATAGGCTGTTAAGTCCTTCCCCTGTCATTGCTGTTATCTAATGATAATGAAGCATCAAGAGGAATAAACACAGTAATGTCAAAATGCCTTTAGTCTGTCTTGTCAAAGAACTCATTGAATTCTAACCCCATTTTCTGTATTATTAACCTTAATTCTTGTTCACAGGGTTAACATAATGGATCTTTCAAAGTACTGCTTTGGTTACCCATTAAAACAATAGTTCTTTGTGTACCGAATGTAAAAATAAACCATGTAGTATGTATATTTAGCATATATATCTCAGAAGGTCATGGTACACATTTGGAACTTTCTTCTTTAAAGTACTGTGGAAACCAGACAGAGACGACAGAATTCAGACACAGACAAATCGATTTTGCCAAATGATATGTGGTATAATTTATGATCAAATGCTATGTGTGCATTTTTCTGCCATTAAAGAGACCTTGCATCCTACAAGGTTTCATCAGATATGCAGGCATTCACATTGTAAACTGCAAATTGTTTGAGGCTTAATCAGAAACCACTTTTCACCATCAAGGTTTGGTGCTAGAGTTGATGAAATAAAATTCTGTCTAATTGCCCCTAGACAATGGACATGTTGTATTCTTCTCAGAATAATTGCAACCTAACCACCCCAGCCCCCTAAAACATTGAAGGTTGGAAGTAAGGCTAGCAGGTCTGATGAAGCCAGTTGCATGCAAAACGTGGCCTGACACCTTTAATTTTAGAAATTTTACACTGGCTTTGTATTTGCAATGATTAATGTAACAGAGGCCATACTTCCCATTGATGAACAAGGACATCTAGTCTGAGCTGAAAGAATAGAACTGTGAGTCAAATTAGGGAATGCTGGCCCTGCCGTGAATTTATCCAGAGTAATTTGGTGTTGCTAACTGCCCTCTAGTCAGCCCCAATTCATGTGGCTGTGGATGAGACATCCCCAAGCCCCCCTACCCTCTACTGCTCTGTTTAAATCTTGTAAGTTCATAACCATGACCTTCCTGATTAAGTCTATTCATCTAGCATGCATTTTTTCTCTTTTTCATCTGCTGTCCACCTTTCCTAGCATTATTGTCTTTTGTAGTGAGTCATGCCTTCTCATAATGTGGCCAGAGTATGACAGCCTGAGCTTTGTCATCCTGGCTTCGTGGGAGTGTTCTGATCTGATCTGGTCTAGCACCTACACTCATCCCTCCACATTTGAGGCTTTGACTTTTGCGGATTTGATTATTCATGGAATTTATTAATATGTTCTCTCTAGGAATATCTAGGTCCTCCAGTGCAACTCTGGTCAACTTTAACCAAAAGTCACACCGAAAGACCTAGAGATTCCTAACAAGAACACTCCACTAAGCATTTGTAGGTCCTCCAGCACAATTCTCTGGTGAATATCTGGCAGATGTTGACCACAGAGTTGCACTGGAGGACCTAGAGATTCCTAGAGAAGTGTTCTCTCAGGTAAAAATATGGTGTTTCCATTATTTGCGTTTTTTTTCACATTCACCGTAGTTTCATGTGTATTCAATTACTATAGTATGTAATTGGAGTCCTGTGCCCCTAACCCAGCGAATGTGGAGGGTCAAGTGTATTTGTTTGTCTTTTGGCCATCTCAGTACTTTTCTCCATCACCACAACTCAAATGGATTTTATTTTGTTCCTATCCACTTTCTTCATTGTCCATCTCTCAAATCTGTGTATGGTGATGGGGAATACTGTGGTTTGGATTATTCTTACATTAGTGCTCAGTTGTATATCTTTATTCTTTAGGATATTACCTAGTTATTTCATAGCTGCCCTTCCTATCCTTAGGCTTCTTGTCCAGAGTAACTCCATAGGTCAGAAGTGGTATTGATTTCCTTTGAAGAGTGCTTGGGAATGCATGGTCTTCTATATGTTCCAGTGCAGCTCTTAACATCCCTCACCATTGGTTCTCCTGGCTAGGACCAGTGGGAGACACAGCCTAACAACATCTGGCAGGCCCTACATTCCACTCCCTTTGACACAGAATTTCTTTCTGCCTCATGCATCTAGGATGGCTGTATCCTTTAGGAACTGATGACTATGTCCACGTGGAATGTAGCCAAACACATAATATCTATGAAAGCTAGGCAAATGAATGTTTTAGCTTTTTAACCCTGTGTTTACATCTCTTAATCTTTTATAGCATCCAAGGGACAAACAAAGAAAGCAGACTGCTTTAGCTTACCAGCTATTCCATAAAGACTAGCAAGTGATTTCTTTTTTAATCCATGACAGCTTACATTCTTTCATAATGCTACAGTAATTGAATACACATGAAACTACGGTGCACTGTGACCTTGGAGTGTGCCACACACATGGGAGCAGAAAAGTTCAATTAATGTGTCATTGCTACTAATAATGGCCATTAGTGAGAAGCACCAGCCAGTTGCCACAGAATAGGAAGCAGTAATCCTAGTATTTAGGCAGATAATAGCATGCAGTAAACACCAAGGAACCATTGTTTACATGTCAGACTGTTCTGGATCAACTGATAACATTTGCTCCCTTAGGAAGCCACTTTATTGATATTGGGCTAAATTCAATGTTAGTCCCAAAAATTTGTTTTTGATATGCTCCTTCAGTTGAGTCCAATTTATGGCAATCCTATTTTAGGATTTTCTTAGTGAAAATTAGTCAGAGAAGGCTTGCTATTGCGTTCCCCTGAGACTGAGAGAGTGCAGTTTGCCCAAAGTCACCCAGTAGGTTTCCATGATTAGCAAAGATTTGAACCCTGTCCTTCCAGAATCCTAGCCCAATACTCAAACTAGTACAGCAGACTGGATAAAAAGGAGATTGAAATTAACTAAATTTACATAAGTCCCATTGGTTTCAATGGGCCTAGTTTAGTAGGGACTGATATTGTTGTTATTAAATGACTTCATACATTGTGTTTTTTTGGGGACCTGTTTGTTTTGTTTTGTTTTTTAACTTTCTTTTGAATTACTAACATTCAGATCTTGAACTACACTGGAGAAGCTAAAAGGAAACATGTGTACTCTTGTTTCCTCTCTGTAATCAAACTCATGAATGAATGTCTACTATTTGCATTTTCCTTGTGATTTATTCATTAGTACATTTTTAAGATGTCATAAATAAGTCTTAAAAGTTTTTTTAAATATTGTTGCTGTATGCCTTCAGTTCATTTCTGTCGTATGGTCTTATGGTGACCCTAAGGGGGGTTCTTGACAAGATTTGTTCAATGGTGGGGGGGATGCCTTTGCCTTCCTCTGAGGCTGAGAGTGTGTGACTTGCCCAAGATCACCCAAGCAGAAATTTGAACCAGCATCCTAGTCCAATGCTCAAACCACTACCCTACAGTGGCTCTCAGTTTTTTTCACCTACCTTTCATCATCCTCTTCTCTGTGAGGGGTAAAATAAAACATCCTTGTTAATGCTTTGGGAAAACCTGGCACTGTCCATCCATTTTGGTATTTGAAGAAATAACTCATACAGCTCATATTATCTCCAGTGTACATTTTGAAGCAACTGAAATCACAGAGGCTGCTGTGAGAAAAATCCTTTTTCTACAATTTCATGCATTATATTGCTGAAACAAATGGATTGCATCAAAACATGCAATGTAACGTTTTATATACACTAAATACGAGAAATGAGATACGATGGCCTAAATTCAATTGCTTGTCTCAACAGAATAATTAATCAATTGCTGAAGAATAAGTCAACCTTTTTGTAAATTCCAGGTTCAATAGATCTACTCTAGGCCAATATTGCTGCGTATACCTAGGGTTGCCATATCCCGCCCCCCGGCGGGACAGTCCCGGTTTGGGCGGGGTTGCGGGCTTCCTCCCACTACTCCCGGCCTGCGCGGGAGGCTAGGCGGCTCTAAGGCCGGGAAGGGCGGGGGCAAGATTTGGCTCATCGCGGTCGATTTTGTTTTTTTTTTTTTTTGCCCCGCGGTGCCGGCGCTCCTCCCATCTCTCGGCCTGAGAGGGAGGCTAGGCCTCTCTTAGGCGGGAAGGGCGGGGGAAGCTTGGCATCGCAGCGATTGCCGCGGTGCCGGGCTTCCTCCCCCTCCTCCCGGCCTGAGAGGAAGCCTCGGCCGGCTCTCAGGTCTGGGAAGGGCGCGGGAGCTTGCATCGCGGCGATTGCCGCGGTGCCGGGCTTCCTCCCCCTCCTCCCGGCCTGAGAGGGAGCCTAGGCCGGCTTCCAGGCCGGGAGCGCGGGAGGCTGTTCCTCATCGGCGATCGCCGCGGTGGAAGCGGCCTCCTCCTCCTCCCGGCCTGAGGAGAGCCTGTCTGGTCCCAGGCCGGGAGGAGGCGGGGGCGCCTCATCGCGGCGATGCAGCGGTGGGAGCGGGCCCTCCTCCCCTGGCTCGCAGAGGCCTTGGAGGCCCCCCGGCCGGAGCTCCGACCGCGGAGGCGCTCAAGGCCTCGCTGGGGTCCGGGAGGGAGGGTCTCCGCGCTGGCAGCTCCACAGCGGAGAGCCTTCCCAGGCCCAGCAAGGCCTTGAGCCTGCCGCGGGGGCGCGTGGGCGTGGTGGGCGGGGCCGTCCCGGTTTGGGCGCCAAACCGGACGGGACCGGGACGGCA
>NC_056524.1:67952079-67979579 GCF_019175285.1 Sceloporus undulatus
ATTTCCTGGCTAGGAAATTAAAAAAAAAGTCCTACATTTTCAAACCTGGTCCTACATTTGTCCCGGTTCGGAGGTCCTCCATTATGGCAACCCTACGTATACCTGCACACAGAACTTCAGCCCATTTCCATCACATGAACGTAATCATGCTCACTATGGTTATGGAGAAATGTTTTGAACATTCATCTAAACAATAGATCTCAGTAACACTCAATGTCTTCCCTTTTATAACAGCTGGCAATCATTCATTTTGTCTTAGATTTAAAACAACGGTGTCCCTACATGATATGCTTTTTTAAAATGTCAGTCGTTTTCATTTATTTTTAAGCCACTGTAAGATGTATTAAAATGCTGTAGACATAGGCATTTGGAACCATCTGATCAGTTTATTGTGGCAACCTCTAAGAGGATGTTCCAAAGCCAAAATGCATTTAATTCTTTATTAAAGCCCTTGAAAACATGGCAAATCAAGCTATGATCATGTATAAACAACAGTTTAAATTCATCATTTTTTAAATCATGAATTAAAACATTGTCAAGGTTTCTTTTACTGAAATGACTTCCAGAGTTCCTATGACAACCATTGTATAATGCCTCATGGCAATCGTAAATTGAGAGGAAAAAAGCTTGTATTAAAATTTCTGTATTCCTTAAAGAACTATTTTTCATTCCCACTAGATTAGTCACAGTGTGCATTCAAGCTGAGGATTTTTTAAAAATCCTTTGCATAAGTCACTGAACATCACTTAGAAAAATACTTATATTGACTTTCATAGTGTTCAAAGGTTTTCAGATAAATGGAACAAAAATACTCTAGTGTGTGCTTTTTCAAAGTAGGTTTTTCCTATTTCTTTAGCATGGAAATTTCCTCCCTGTGATTGATATATTGCCTCTCCTTCTCCCAAGGAAGTCTTTCACCTTTTAAACTATCTACTCCCACTAGGAAAAAAAAATTACTTTGCAGACTGAATGAGCCAGGTCTAATGTTTGTTCATGATAATTAATATTAATGTCCCATTTTGTAATACTTGCAGAATATTTATCATCCACCAGGCCTAACTGAAACAATCAAGTTGGCCCAAGAAAAACACTGCGACTTCGATTTCAGCGCTGAAATACAAAACTAAAATCAGTGGATGAATTTTGGCCTGAAAATGTAGCACTGAATATGTATGTTATTTTCATGCATTCTTGCTCACTTGCTCACTTTCATTCTGTAATCATACTTTTGAATTAATTCATCAAAGCTGACAACTCTTCCAGCATGGCTAAATGGCATCACACTGCATGCAGAAATGAACACAAACTCATCAGTGCATTAAAGGTTATCTTTCTTAAGCAGCAAATATTTTCTCTCCATTTCTTTAAATAGCCTTCTACAAATATGCTGCATATTGCCAGTGAGTATCCTGTATTTTTAGTATTTTTTTTCTGGAAAGAATACAGCAACATATGAGGAGAATCTTTCACATCTCGACTCTTTTCTTCTTCAGCTGCCAAAAAAAATCTTCAAGCAAAGGATGGATTTTACAAAATGATGCTGGTCATTCCAAAATATTTTTATTTAATTTATTATTGTATTGTATTGTATCGTATTTTGTCCTTCATCAAAAGATATCACTTGTGATGGACACAACATCCATCAAGATCTTACATCAATCATAAACTGTTAACAAAACAAAATGCAATCCTAAAGCTAATTAAAAGGCAGTAAAATACAAAAGGATATACTAGCTAATTAAAATGTCTAAGTAAACAAACACAAAAAGCCATCTTTTTTCTCTGGTGCTGAAAAAATACTAAAGTGTGGCATGTGCATGCATATGTCTTTTTGAAGGAGATGCAGGAAGCTATTCTCTGGCCTTGGTACCCTGCCCCAAACTTCTCTTTCCATGTCTAGCTGTCAACCTGTTGAAAGGACAGCAGGGGCTACTGCTACTGCTCCTTACTACTGGGGAAGGAAGATGAAGAACTTAAACTATAAAGATTTGGCTGGTATCAGCTTAGAGGTCAGAAATGAAGGTGCAACTGGGTGAGAACATGAACCAGGATTTCCCAAGACCCTATCCACTGCTCTGACCACAATGCCGCATCAGATCTTGTCTTAACATTTCAAATTATTTCATAAATCAGACTACACCCTCCTTCTCCCTGAAATAGGTTGTCTCCATAGCACTGAAGTTAGATCTCAAATATGACATCTTTGAGATAGAATTTGTACCGTTCCCAAATGATGTTCCCAGTTTGTGATCTGCATTCCATAGCCTTCTCCTCCTGTCTGAAAGGTTCATTGATCCTCTGTGTATTGCAGTGGATCTAAACTTACTGAAACCAATAGACCCAGGCCCTCATAGCTCCATATGAAAGCAGGCTCATCTTAGGTGAACTAAACATTGCAAAGTTTGGTGGAGTTCACTGAAACCCCAGACTAGAGTCATTGAGGGCGTGGAGGTGAAGGTCTGTTAAAAGAGATAAATAGGGACACTCAGTTAATGCTACACTTCTACCCCACTTCTCTTCAGAGATAGGTTGTCCCTTGAGGCAGGGCAAACAATTTGCTTATGTGAAACTGACTGTCAATTTCCTGAGCATTAGTGAGGTTGCACTTGATGGTTCATCCCCAGAGGTCATAGCCTAACACTGGATAAAGGAAGAGTTGGGGGGGGTTAGCCAGATTTGAACTGTACTCACCCTATGAAGTATGGATTTCAAATCAGTTACATGTGTGAAGGACTCCCCCCAAGACTCATGCAAATGTTCAACCCCTCTATTCTGTTGTGTTTTCCCCCATTTCAGTCACTCTCGCAGTAATATGCAGCCTAAATACTTTTACTTGAAAGCCAGCAGCCTAACATTTGAATCCTGAATAACTTCCACCACCATCATATATATGAAGGGTGGGAAACATTTCAACCTGGGCTGCAGCTCACACAATCCCTGACCATTGGGCATGCAGGGGATAATCATAGGCAAAAATATCTGGAGCGCTCCACCTCTAATATCGGATATACAGCAGGCCCTCCACATGTGCCGGGTTTAGGGATGCAGGCCCCTTTGAAAGGGGGAGAAACTCACAAATTTTAGAAAAACTTCTTTTAAATCTGAGAGAACTGCTCTTTAGGAATCTCTAGGTCCTCCATCACAACCCTATGGTCACTTTTAACCACTTTTAATGTCGGTTAAATTCTGAAGGTGTCAGATGTCTGCAGCAAGCATGTGAAGTCTGTGCTGAAAGGTGCCTACCTCCCTCAAAAATTGATA
The DNA here is from genome assembly GCF_019175285.1 of Sceloporus undulatus. Lineage (NCBI taxonomy): Eukaryota > Metazoa > Chordata > Lepidosauria > Squamata > Phrynosomatidae > Sceloporus > Sceloporus undulatus. Next base: position 67,955,341 of record NC_056524.1, read on the forward strand.
CCCGCAATCGTTAATTTTGGCTGGTTCTCACTTTTCCTCAGAACTTCATAACACAAAGAGATTCTCCAAGGTAAATGCAAATCAAGCCAAATTCCAAACAGATCAGTCGAATCTGCATAGCAGAAATAAGGCAGTTTGACACCACTTTAATTGCAATGGTTCAATGCTTAGGAATTCTGGGACTTATAGTTTGTTGTGGCACCAGAGCTCTCTGACAGAGAAAGCTAAATCTCTCACAAAAGTACAAATCCCAGAATTCCATAGCACTGAGCCAAAGCTGTGCCAAACTGCAATATTTCTGCAGTGCGGATTAGACTATTCACAAACCAGAAGGCTAGAAAGGTGTCTTTGAGAATTCGCATTCCCAACAAGTTTTGAAGAAAGAAGCTGGCAGCATGAGCTTTCATAGATTTAACCTCCTTCCTCTTAAATTTTCTTTAAAAGCATGACATTTTACCAAATTTTCACTTTAACCACATTAAACTTTGTACATGTAAATATATTTATTCTGTGCATATGATATTGTAATTTAAAGGTATACTGTTCATTGTGCTACTTGCTTACATCACAACTATTACCATGACATTTAGTGATATATACAAGAATTGCGATTTATGAGTACAAAAAACATCACTAAGGATTCTGTGTGGTGTAGTATGGGAAGAGGTCAAAGTGGGAAGGTGACACATTGAGTTGCAACACCAGGTGGCACCAACACTGTTGAGGTCTTCTTCCAAGAGCCAGCACCAATCTTTATAAAACTGGCTTCATGCCTTGAGTTGAAACCCCAGGTCAGCTCAGTCGTATTGCCTGGCTGTATGTATTTTGCCCAACCACTCTTATTCTGGATCACTTGTCCAGAGGTAATGCCAAGAAGCCTTCCTTGAACTCAGACTGATTCCCACTTACATTTAAACTGGTTGGCAATTCGCCTTTGCTCCGTGTTAGTAAATTGATTCCAAAAGATCCATCGTTCCCATTATGAAAGCAGATCTTTTCATTATCCCCTTGTAATTGCTTCTTTTTTGGTACAATTGTCATCCCCACTAGTTCATGCCGCTTCAAAATGCATGTCAATCATCTGTGAGTCATCAGTGAGATAAGTGGCAGCCCGGGCAGCCCAGCTTTGGAACTGATAGAAATGAAATAAGATTTATTATGGTCAATGACCCGCACAAAACAATACAATACAGTACAATATTATACAGTGTGGAAGAGAAAAAACAATGCAAGCATACAATACAAATACAAAAAGGAATACAGCTTGATTCAATTCATTGCTTTTGCAACTACTTATCTCACTGACTGCAAAATCAGTGAATCAAATCTTCTACCAATTTTTTTTTAGAGGAAAAAAAGCATGGACCCATAGGTCACACCACAAGCACAAAGGCAGCGCTGAGAGGTGGGATGCAATGGTGGATCTACCAAAAACGGAGGATGGATGGTAAACACCCCTCTGCCATTAGTCCCTCCCCTCCAAAATGATGTGATTCAGCTCTGTTGTTCCCACTTGTTGAACACGTTTCGGAATCGATTCTTTTCAAAAGAACCACCAATGAACTAGTGTCAGTTTTTTTGCGTTTGCCTCGCTTCATCACAATTGAAACCAATCACAGTAGGATCGGAACCTGTTTCAAAAGATCAGCCATTTGCTTTAAATCATAGTGAGAATGTGGCCAAAGATTGTGTTAGTTTGCAGAATCAGTATGTAGAGAGATCTTGTAGTACCTTTGAGACTAACTGAAAGAACGACGTTGCCAGTATACGCTTCTTAGGACTTCGTCTATTTTCCGAGATTGTTTGTAGGAGTGGAACCAGAAACGAGATATTTGCTTTGGGTGTGTGAAATGTCAATTCAAATTCATCCTTTGTGTATGGAATGAGAAGTGAGCAAATCCAGTTTAACTATGGTCATAGGTGAACAAAGACATGGGAACTGGCCAATGAGTATGGCAATGAGGAGGCGACAGTTTGGCATGGGGAAATGCCTGCAGGAAGTGAAGAGAATAGATGAGGTGTGTAGGGCGCCCTGAGGATGGGGGTCGACTAGTGTTGGAAATGTCGTTTATGGAGGGAACTCCAATTCTGTGTTTTTTCCTCTACCTTTGGGGTCTTTGTTCAGGGGACGCTGTTCTGGGGTCTGAGGGGGTGGGATGCACAGGGAGGTGAATGCTGCCACTGGGTTTTGTGGTCCCGTCCCTAAGCGTCTGATTTAGGTTCCTGGCGCAGGGCTGGCCGTTGCCGATGGGAGGATTGCTTGCTTCCTTGACTGTAGCAAGACTGCCTCTTGCACATGTGCATTCGTCTGAAATTCCCTGCCCCAAAAGGGGACCTCGAAGGATGGGGGCTGGAGGGCTGGTGGGATTCGAGAAGAAGTACCTTTGTTGCCTGCTATGGCATGAGATGTATCTCCGGTGGATTTGAATGCTTTGTTTCCAGAGCCCATGGCCCGGAGGGAGGGAGAGGGGACCACTTGCATAGGGGTCTCTCCCAAAGAGAGCACCGGGTGGGCCCACGTCCTCTTATCCCAGGGACATGTCTACATTTCAACTTCTGCCCGGAGGAATTTCAAATATCCTCCATTGAGCAATTAGAGCAGGATGACTTTAAGTTGTGGTGGGGTTTTTGGCTTTTATTTGGTAATGCCTACATTTTTTGAATATCATACATTGGTGATGCCTTGTCCTCTTTTTGTGATGAGAGATCTCTACACAACAAAGGGGGGCTTTGATGTTGTCGGTTGTTGTGTTTTGTGATGATGATGATGTTGTGTTGCCTTCAAGTCATTCCGATATGGCGACCTAAGTGGCACTACATGGGGGTTTTCTGGCAAGGTTTGTTCAGCGAGGGTTTGCGATTGCCATCTTGAGGCTTGAGAGGAGTGTATTGACTTTGTTCCCAGGTTTCCTGGACCGAGCCTGTCCGCAAGCAATGGTCCACCACTCAGGCTCTAAGCACACTGCACCCAATGGGGTTTCTCCGGGGGTAAATCGGTATGCGGCTGAAGCCCTAGACGAAGTTCGATCGGAACTTGGCGGGCGGCTCCTGCTGGGAAAAGAAAGACCAATGTAAATCCACGTGTCTGACTCACCGTAAGAGTGCCTCGGGCCCCCCACCCCAAGGGGGGAAGACGGAGGATGAAGACAAGCCGCATGCAGCCCAGCATATCAGCAGCAGAGCAGCATCAGGATCAGTGCAGCAACCTATAGCAATTACAAACCCCTTGGTGCGGGTGGGCTCCCTCCGCCTGTCCCTCCTTTACTTTCCCTCCTTACGTTCCCTAAGGCTTCATTCTTGTTCCTCCTTCCTCCTTTCTTCCTTCTTCCTTTCCGTCATTTCCCGGCCGTCCTTCTTTCTTTCTTTCTTTTCTTCTTTAGTTCCCCCCTTTATTCTTTCCCTCCTCCATCCCTCCCTCCCTCCCTCTTCTCCTTCCTTTCCATCCTTCCCCTTCCGTTCTCTCCCCATTCCTTCTGCCCTTCCTTCTCTCCTTCCCGTCCTTTTCCCTTTCTCTCCCCCTTCTTCTTCCCTCTTTTCCTCCACTCCTTCCATCCTTCTACATCCTTCCTTCTTCCTTTCCTTTCTTTCCCTCCTTCATTAATTCCTTTCCATCTATCCATCCTTTCCTTTCCCTCCTTTCCTTTCCTTCCCTCCTCCTCCTTCCTGTTCTTCTGTTCCTTGTGGTGCTGATTTCCTCCTCAGTCTATCTCTTTCTACGAATGTCTTGGGCAAAAGCTTCCCTGGGGGGGGCAAGAAGGGCATCAAAGGGGAAGCCCGCGTTCTGCTGAAACGGGACCTAAAAGGGCGGGCTCCGGGCGTGGTTGACCGGGCTCCCTTGTGGGGCCAAAAGGGGGGGGGTGTTTGGAGGCTTGGGAAAGCTGTCTGGAGCTCTCTGGATGCCTCCCAGCCGAGAAGCCAGAGGGCGGAAGCCGGAGGGGGGGGGGGGGGCTTCGTTTGGCCCCTGTGAGGGGTTAATGGGGAGGCCCGCTTGGGCTTCCCTCCCTCGGTCAGCGTGGCCCACATCTGGGGGATCGGCTCTGGGCCCCTCCAGCCTGGGGGAGGAAAGGGGTTGCAAGAGGGGATAAGCGCAGCCCACTTGGTCCCGGAGACTCCAAAGAGCTAAGAGGGCCTGCTGGGGGACCAAACCTGTCGGAATGGAGACTGCAGCAGAAGGAAGGAGGGGGGGAGGGCGGGGAGGGGGGGGGAAGGGGGGGAGGGAGGAGGGAAGAGAGGGAAAGACGGAGGGGGGGATGGGGAAGAGGAGTTAGGGAGAAAGGAGAGGAAAGAGAGGGAGGGGGGTGGGGAGGGGAAGAGGAGAGGAGAGGAGATAGAGAGGAGAGGAGGACGGGGAGGGAGAGAGAGAGAAAGGAAGGGAGGAGGGAGGGGTGGGAGGGAAAGGGGGGAGGGGGAGGGAGGGGGGAGAGGGAAGAGAGAGAAGGAAGGAAGGAAGGGAGGAAAAAGGGGGGAGGGAGGGAGGGAGGAGGGAGGGAGGGAGGGGGAGGGGGGGGGAGGGAGAAAGGGAAGGAAGGAGGAGGGAGGAGGGAGGAAGGAGAAGGAAGGAAGGGAGAGGGGAGGGGGAAGGGAGGACGAAAGAGAGAGAAAGAGAAGGGAGGAGGGAGGGGATGGGAGGAGGGGAGAGAGGAGAGAGAGAGAAGGAGGACGGGAGGGGGAAGAAAGAGAGAGAAAGAGAAGGAAGGAAGGAAGAAGGAGGGAGGGGGAAGAAAGAAAGAGAGAGAAGAAACAGAAGCAAGGAAGGAAGGAAGGAAGGAAGAAGAAGGAAGGAAGAAGAAAGCAGAGTGGAGGGCGAGGAGAGAGAAGGGAGGGGAGGGAGGGAAGGGAGAGAGGAGTTAGGAAGGAAAGGAAGAGAGGAAAGTAGGGTGGGGGGGGGAAGGAAGGGAAAGGGCGGGGGGAGGGGGGCGGGAGGAAGAGAGAGAGAGAAAGACACGGGAGGGAAGGAGAGAGGGAGGGAGGACAAGAGGAGAAGAAAGAAAGAAAGAAAGAAAGAAAGAAAGAAAAAGAAGAAAAAGACAAAGAAAGAAAGAAAGAAACAGAAAAGAAAAGGAAAAGAAAGAAAAAGAAGAAGAAAAGAGGAAGGAAGAACGAAAGAAAAGGAACGAAAGCAAAAAAGCAAGAAAGAGAAAGAAAGAAAGAAAGAAAGAAAGAAAGAAAGAAAGAAAGAAAGAATATATAATTTTCGAGTAAGTAGCCTGAGGTGGGTGAGACTGAACAGGTCGTTGAATTAGGTCGGATCGGATCGTGCCCAGTATTGTTCTGACAGCCGCCTCTCCGCCGCTCCAAGAGGCCTCCGAAACATGTGTGTTGCTGGAGCTGCTGTTGTTGTGTGTCTTTAAGTCATTTCCGACTTTATTTATTTATTTATTTATTTCCTTTGTATGCAGCCTTTCTCCCAAGGCGGCTCACAAGGTTTAAAAAAAACCTCTACAACAAAAAAAACAAATAAAACAAATAAAAATACTGCACTTTCAAAGTTCTTTTAGAATAATAGTGCAGTTGGAAGCCATTGAGCACATTTGAAGCCTTCTATTTTAAAAAGGTTTAGTTCTGGAAGGACTGCCAGAACTGTTAGTAGTAGTAGTAGTAGGTATTACTTTCTGAAGGACAACAAGGCAGTGAGGAATCTAACCTCTCAGGAATTGCCTCTCCTGAGGATTTTAGGGTCAGGCAACTTCACAGGGGAGAACTGTTTTTGTTGTAGTAGTAGTGCCTTCCAATTGTTTCTGACTTATGGCAAGGTTAAGGCACACTTATCACGGTTTTCCCAGGCAAGATTTACTCAGAGGAGATTTGCTCTTGCTGTCCTCTGAGGCTGACAGAGTGTGACTCGTCCAAACTCAATAGGTATTCAGGGCCTAAGTGGGATTTGAACCCTCATCTCCCCCCAAACCAGAGAGCCAGCGTGGTGCAGTGGTTTGAACCTTGGACCTTGGACTATGACTTGGACTTGTTTTATCAAATAACCTGGACCTAAGCTGCGTAGGGTTTTATATTTTCATAACCCATCTTGGGGGAAATGCTATAGTAGTGTTTTTGGATCAAACCCTCTTCACTCCTTTCGCTTATGCTACACGCTGCTTTTTTTTTTTTGCTTTGCATTTTCAGATCAGTATCCAGTTATACCTTGCTTTGAAGAGATTAGGGTTTTACTACGAAAATTAAATGTGTGAAGAGGAAACGGCAGCTTTTCTGTAAACTGTTTATAGTACAACGGATACAAAACGTTTGCAACTGGATCCCAAACCCAGCTAAGCCCTGTTTGAAAGGGTGGCCTCCTGTTTGCTTAGACAGGAGGAGGCAGGGTTTGTTCAAAGCACTCTGCCTTGGAGAAACCTAGCTGTTGGTTAGTTTGAAGGAAGATGATCATAAAACTGTAGAGGTGGAAGGGACTGAAAGGACCTAACTGGTCCCACAAAGAACCTGCCTCTGAGAGGTGATCATCCAACCTCTGCTGAAACACCTCCAAGTCTTTTCCCACTTTGGAGCAGCTCTTGCCATCAAGAAGTTCACCCTCATGTTTAGACTGAACCTCCTTGCTTGAAATTTGAACCCACTGGTAATCTCAAGGAATTAATATTTTTCTACTGCGCTATTTGATCCTATACATATACACAACTGGAGAAGCCCTCAGCTTGAGATTTACAGTACTTTCCTGTTTGGAGTAGTTTTGTCAGTCCCCCAGAAAACAGGAAGATATTCCTCTGACTGGGAAGCCTCTGGATATCCGGTCTAAGGGAAACCTTTGGAGAGAAACGAATGGAGGGAGTTTAGGACAAGATGTTGAACCAGAATTTTATTCAACAGTCATCCATCTCTTTCTACCCGGCAAGGTTTGGGTGAAATCTGGCAAAAAGTTTTGAGTGGATATGTAATATGGAACAGGCACATTTGTAAGACTGCAGTTCTACAACACTTTCCCTAGGAGTAAGTTAAACTGAGTTCAAAATGGCAAAGCTTTGAGAGTGTTAGGACTGCACCGTAAGATGGCAATCTTACCTCTAAGGTGGGATCTGGGCTTAGCCCTGCTAAAGCCTCCAAAGTCAATGGGATAAATCCAGAGTAAGTCAGGTCCCACTGATTTCAGTGTGCCTAACCCGATGCCCTCCTTCCCACTGTTCCAGGTCATGTCCTACATTTCCACCTTCAGTCCAGGGGGAAGGGGTTCAAAATGCTTTTAGCTTTTCTTTGGTCATGTGCTCCTTTCTTCTGGAATGCCCTCCTTTGCTGCAAAGGCATCCAGTCACCCTGGTTGAGCAAAAGAGGATGGTTTCCAAACTTGGCACTATGGGGTGTTAGTTCCCACTGCAGACATAGGAAATAGGACAGGAAGTACGACAAGGAAGGAAGGTAGGAAGGAAAGGAGGGAGGGAAGGGAAGGGAAGAGGAAGGAAGAGGAAGGGAAGGGAAAAGGAAGAGAAGGGAAGAAAAAGGGAGGGAAGAGAAAGAGGAAGAGGAAGGGAATCTTGTTTTGCCTGCAGTTTGCACCGAAATTAATCTGAGGCCAAAGAGAAACCTAAACATCCCATTCCACTTCCAGCTGACAGTTGTGTGAATCAGCCAGACTCCTTTCTTCTCTATATAAATGGAAGCCATACTTTCTGGATCACCTTCTGCTTCCAGGGAAGGAGAGCCTTCTTCTAGCACCACTTCTGTAGATCCTGAAGGGATCAGCGACTCAAGTACACTTTTAGGGAGAAGCATAAAAAAGAAAAGAAAAGAGAAATATATTAAAACCCGCCCCGATTCTCAGGGCTTTCCAGCCAGGCGGTTTAGGAGCGCAGAGTAAAGTTTTCTCCAGCAAAGCGTCTCCGGCTCAGTCTGCCTTCCGAGGGCTCTACACAACTGTTACACACAGATGCGGACAGTGAGTCCTTAACACACTACTTGGGTTGACATCTACATTGCAGAAATAATCCGGTTTGACACCATTCCCAGAATTCCATAGCATGGGGCCGTGCCAGTGAAAGCCGTGTCAAACCGGATTATTTCCGCAGTGTAGATGCAACCCTGTGGGGGGGGGGATTAAAAATCCGGGTTGAAATCTGTGACACTGACCGTATCCGACCTTTAAAGGAATTTCGGAAGCGACGCTATTTGCGAGATGCTCCTTCCTTGAGCTCCTGAGCTTCTCTCAAGCAGACCGACTCCTTTTCCTTTTCCAGACTTACTTCGAATCAAGGCTCGGTCATTTCTTTCCAAGAGGATTCGGGGAAGGAAGCTGAAGGCTTTGTTCGGAAAGAGATCGCATAGAGTCAGTTGCAAAAAGTCCTGGAAAGGGGTCCAGCAAAGCCTGAGCATCTTCGCAGTTGTCCAATGCAAGGAGAGACGAGTCCTAGGGGTCAAACAGGACCGAAGCAAAGGTGGCCTGCTCCGGATCGGTGTGTTGCAGTTGCTGGGAGGCTCTCTCTTCGTGGGAAAGGTTAAGAAGGCTCCATCCAACGTCCTTTTCCGACTTGTTCTGCTGCCTCCATTTCCAGACCTTCAGATCTGCTGGCGAATGGTGAAACTGTGCTGAGAAGTAGGATTGTTTTTCGCTTGAACTTTTACCAGCACCATTTAATTCTCCTTTACTGAGAGGTTCAGTTTTTCTTCTCTTTCTCCCCAGTACAGACCAAGAAAGGGGACTACAACTCCCCAAATCCTTCCAGCCACTATATAGCCGCCGGCTGGAAGATTTTAGCCATTGTAGTTGGAAAAGAAGAAAACTTTTTCCCCAGGCTCTGCTCCTCAGGAACTACGCATAGGGTCAGGGTGACCCGACGTCCTCCTTTCCCAGGACATGTCCTACATTGCTCACCAGGAGGCACGTTAAAACGTCCTCTATTTGGAGCATGAATAAGAAGCATGCATTTATATTGACAGGAGTGGTTTTTTTAAAAGCTTCTGTGGGGTCCTGTCCTCCATTTTCCTTGAATGTCCTGCATTTTTGGAGAGTGCCTTGTCCTCCTTTGTGGTGAGGATACTTGGTCAGCCTGCATTGTTTTTTTAAAGTGTTGTTTTTTAATTGTTTTTAAAGTGTTGTTTTAATGTGTTTATATATAGTGAATCGCCTTGGGTCCCAACTTCGGAGAAAGGCGGGATAAAAGTAAAATAAATGAATAAATAAATAGAATGGCAGGGTAAAAATCAGTTTCCTTCTCCTCCTTCTCTCCTTCCAATGGATCGTGAAATGTACTTTCCCAAGCGAGCTTTTCAGATTGGAGATGCTTATCTCCTCAAAGGCCTGCTAGTCAAAGCGGTGCTCCGCTATTCCTTAGCAATAAGGAGGACTGATGTGCTTTTAGATGGCGATGCCTGTTGCTTATAGTAAAACACAATAAAATCCAAAATACACGCCCTTTATCTGTGGCTGTTAACAACAAGCTTCGACTTATGGCGACGCTATGAATGAGAGACCTCCAAGTCATCAACAGCAACAACCTGCTCAGGTCTTGCAGACTCAAGGATCTGGCCTCCTTGACTGAGGTTCAAAACACACTGCAGAAATACTCCAGTTTGAGACCGCTATAACTGCCCTGGCTCAGTGCTAGGGAATCCTGGGAACTGTCTTTTACTGGGAACTGCCGTTTATTGTGGCACTAGAGCTCTGATAAAGAAGGCTAAATGTCTCACAAAACTGCAGTGTGTTTTGGACCTGAGTTCATCCTTTTTTTAGCCCAACCCAAACGTGCAAAATATACTATAGAAGCTTTTGAAGTTCCCTGGATTCTTCATGAAGCAAGGATGTTAAAGTCATTGTTGTTCTCTGCCTGGCCAGTCAATGCCGACTAATGGCAGCCCTAAGGCAAACCTATCGTCTCGGGTACACAACTTGAGCACAACTTGGCAGGGAGTTTGTCGGTGAGGCTGTGAAGATGTGACTTGTCCAGGGTCAGCCAGTGGCTTTCCTGGAGATTCAAATTCTGGTCTCCCAGAATCCTAGTCCGACACTCAAACCGCTCCCTCCGAGCTTGCTTTATTATACACAAACTGTGTGTGTGTATGTGTGTGGGGGGTGTTATGTGCCCACAAGTCGTTTCCTATTTATGGCGGAAATAAGGGTTTTTCTTGGCAAGATTTATTCAGAGGATGGTTACCATTGCCTTCTCCTGGGGCTGAGAGAGTGTGATTTTTGCCCAAGGTCACCCAGTGGTTTTGTGGCCAAGCTGGGAATCCAGCCCTGGACTCCAGAGTCTCAGTCCAATGCTCAAACCACTACACCACACTAACTCACAAAACCACATATCCTAGAATTCTGTAGGATGGAGCCATGGAAGTTCGAGTAGTATCAAACTGCTTTATTTCTGAAGTGCAGATGCACCCTTGGAGTCCTATTTGAGAGGTTTGTTTAAGGTGGTCCCGGGGAAAGGTTGAGGCAGTTAGAGGCCAAGCCCTTTCGTGGCCATGCGGGGATTGAGGACAAAGGCAGTAAAAGCCAGGCAATTCAATTGCTCTCCCGTTAGCAGCCACAAAAGTAACTTCTTCCCAGATCTATCGTTTCTCTCTGGCGTGGGTCTGCAAGCCTCTTTGCAGAAGCTTTTTGCGCTGTCACATCGGAAGATAAATTTATGTGTTATGGCCAAATTCAGATTGTTTTGCCTGGTTTGGAGGTTAAAAACAAAAACTCAGAGAATAAATCCCGGTGTTTACTCCCTCTAGTTGAGGATTCCCCTGATATGCCTATAATGTAGTATCTTCAATTATTAAAAAAAAAAAAAGACTATCACTTACCTAATATTTTTGTTATGTGCCATGAAGCCTGCGACCCCATGAACGAGAGACCTAACTGCCATGCTCCCAATCCTTGTTCTAAAGGAGAGCCTGGTTTGTGAGGATGCAACTCCTCGAGAGAAACAACTCCCAAGACATTTGGGAGTAACGGATTGAGCAGCTTTCCCGGGTCGCAACCCGTTTCCTCGAATGCCTGGAGTACAACCGTGCATCTGAAGAAGTGTGCTGTAATCCAGGAATGTACCTCCTCTAGTAAACTTGTTTCTTAGAGCCACTAGATTTCTGGGGCTAAATCTAATGCTTCGTCCCTGGCAGAGTAGATCCATTGAATCCATAGGAAATACCTACATGTTGGTTTACCAAGTTTCCTCTGGGCCAGTGGTATTGCCCCAGTGGGGCATAAATAATTTAATCTAACCCTTTACTAAAACATCTTTGAAAGATGAGCCCCAGCGGGAGTGACTACATCCACACTGGAGAAATAACCCGCTTTGGGACCGGTTTAACTGCCCAGACTCAAGGTTATGGAATTCTGGGAGTTGGCATTTGTTGTGGGGCCTAGAGCGGATCTCAGTTAAAGCGATGCCAAACTGGCTTATTTCTCCAGTGTGGATGCAGCCTCTGAGTGTTGGATTCTGAGGAGGGATCAGTGTTCGAATCCTGCTCAGCCGTGGAAACGTACTGGATTCACTCAGCTTCCGTGTTGTTGTTGTTGTAGTGTGCCTTCAAGTCGTTTCCGACTTACGTGGGGTTTTCCTGGGAAGTTTCGTCCGGAGAGATTTCTCATTCTCAACCTCTGAGGCCGAGAGAGTGTGACTTGCCCAGGGCTAACTAGTGGGTTTACATGGCCGAACTGGGATTCGAACCCTGGTCTCCAGAGTCATAATTCAACACTCAAACCTCCACACTCTTTTCAGGCAAACTTCCTCTGAACAAATCGTGCCCAGGAGGCATTCGGTTGCAGCAAAAAGAAAAAAGAGAGGAGACCTGTGGCACCTGCATATCGACAGATATGCATCTGAGGAAGTAGACTGAAGTCTACAAAAAGAAAGAAAGAAAGAAAGAAGTTGGCAGCCTGAGCTTTCGTAGGCTTCACTCTACTTCCTCAGATGCATATCTGTAGATGTTAGCCTAGGAAAGCTCACGCTGCCAACTTCTTTCTTTCACTGAGTCTCAAAGGTACTACAAGGTCTCTTTAAATCAATGGGTGAGTCTTGAAGAAGGACTCTTGGCCGTCGCTGTCCTTGCTCCAAGGAGGCCTCTTCGGAAGCGCTTCCTTGGAAGGAATGAGTAGGGGATTAGTAGGGCCTGCAGTCCAAGAAGGGGCTTTGCAGCTTTCCTCCACAGGCGCTCCGGCGGGATCTTTCTGCCGAAGTCCCTCCGCATGAATCCACAAAGGAGAGCCATTGTCAGAGGAGGGGAGAGGGGCTGCCGGAGGATGGGATGGAGTCCAGAGCTGCAAACCACAACCCCGCCGTTGCGCCGGAGCAGTTCAGGGGTCCACTTTCAGTTCAGCAACACAGGCGCCGCTTCATTTGAGTCCGGGCAAACCTGTTGTATAGATAATTCCAGGGCGCCTGGCAATATCTGTCTCTCCGCAGAGCCAAGAAAGCAAAGCTCTTCGATGCACCTCCTCAGCTGCTCCTTACTTCGGGGTGGACGGATTTAATATGCACTTACTTGCAAAAATCAAAGAGATATAGCCGATAAATTAGTAGCAACCCGCCAAATTGCTCCTACTGTGAAGGCAACCAACTAAAGAATGCCGACTGGAGTTAAGGAATTTTAGACCACTGTTACAACCAAAGAATCTGTAATTTGGCAAATCGTCAGGTGGCCCATAAATTCCTGTACAGTGTTAGTCTGTAGAATTGGTGCATAGATTGATCTTGTAGCACTGAGTGAAAGAAAGAAAGAAGTTGGCAGCATGAGCTTTCCTGGACTTAAGTCTACTTCCCCAGATGGAAAGCTGAGGAAGCAGACTTTAATCTACTTGTAAGGAAGCCCCACTGAATTTGCTCGCTGTGTGCCTTCAAGTCATTTCCGACTTTGGCGGCTCTGAGGCAGACCTCGCCTGGGGTCTTCTTGGCAAGTTTCTTCAGAGAGGGTCACTAACAGTGGAAGTCCCTTCCAAGTAAGAAGGGCATTTTTAGGATGTCTGAGGGGAAGGCGGATGCAAGCCCTTTCGGCCAATATTGCTGCCCTGGAGAAGCGAGATTTCCAGCTGGACAGTTCTGCGTAGGAACTGCGTATATCTCAATGGTCATTTGGTCAGGGTCCTTGTGAAGAGTTCACTTCCCACACCCCTCCCTTTTCTGGGGGTCAGTAAAGTGTCTTGCCCTTTGCTCTCTGTCACCAAGCATGAAAGCAGAAACCAGGTTATTGTGCTACTAAAGGTGTTTTTCCTTCTTACTCCCACACTTGAGAGTCAGCTCTAGGGACTCCTCTACCAAGTATAGTTTTGCTCTACTGAGCAGTTATTGGATGTAGCAATAAAGTAAGTTTATTTTTACCTAGTATCCTGTTTATTTACTAGAAGCTCAGATCCTGTAGATTTCTATCAAATACCTGTGGAGTACAGGCTTGTTGCTGAGCTGTTGCTGCTGCTAAACCGATTTAACCACAAATAACCATCATTTCTAACACTTTTCTCCTCACAACGCCTTGCCGGCCTGCATCTGCACTGCAGAAATAACGCAGATTGAGGCCGCTTTAACTCTCCTGGCTCAATGCTATGGAATTCTGGCATTTGTAGTTTTGTGAGAGATCTAGCTTTCTCTTCCAGAGAGTTTGGGTTCCCCGACAAACTACACATCCCAGAATGTCATAGCGTTGGGGGATTTTAAAAAAATGACTTTATTTATATGCCGCCTTTCTCCCAGGCTGGCCAAAGGGGCAGTGAAAGTGCGATTAAACTGCATTACTTCTTGCAGTGCAGATGCAGCCCTAGTTAACCAAGAGCAGTGCAACAGGTGCTACTCGAAGGTAAGCCTCTGTGAGTAGGGAAGGGGGACATGGTGCAATACTACTCGCTATAGTGGGAGAAAGGCAGGATATAAGATGATGATGATGATGATGATGATGATGATGATGATGATGATGATGATGATAATAATAATAATAATAATAAATAGTTGACCCGGGAGGAGAGATGGAGCCTCTTTTGGAAGTACCTTGATTTTCACCTGAAATGTGGGGCTGGTGCAGGAGAGTTCTAGCACACTAAGCACTGCCAAAATGACCAGTACATGAGTGCTAGAGCAAATTAGGCCGAAACTCTCTCTAGATGCCCCCAAGTCCAAACTAAGGACGTCTTACTTTGGACCTAGCATGAGATGACAGGAAATAATGGCAAAAGGGGATAATGCTTGGTAAACTGGGAGGCAGCAGGAAAAGAGGGAAGCCCTATCGCAGAGGCCCTCGCAGCCGAGGAGGACAAGACCCCGGACAATGGAGGACATTCGAGGAAGAAAATGTAGGACCCGGCCAAATAAAAGCGAGGGAGAAAAAAGCATATTCCTCTAAATTTAAACCCCTTTTCCTTAGCCCTGCCCCAAACGGAAGACATTTCGAAATTCCTCCTGGACAGAAGGTGGAAATGTAGGACGTGCCCTGGAAAAGGAGGACGTCTGGCCGCTCGGGGATCCAGGGCGCAGGCGCAGAGACAGACAGTCAGGCAGGCTCCCTTCCCAGGGCCATCTTCCTCTTCCTCTTCTTCCTCCATCTTTTCCTTTTCTTAGCCTTCCCCTTCCTCCTGTTCTTCGTCCTCCTTCCTTCTCTTTCTCCTCCTCCTCTTCCTTCTTCTTTTCTTCCTGCTCTTTTCCCTTCTTCTCTTCTTTTTCTTTTTTCCCTCTTTCTCCTTCTCCTCCTACCTCCTCTTCATAGAGTCATAGAATCTTCTTCCTCTTCCCTTCCCCTCTCTCCTCTTTGTCTTCTTCTCCCTCTTCCTCCTCCTCTTCCTCCTCCTCCTCCTGCTCCTTCTCTCCCCTCCCTCCCTGCCTGCCTCCCCCCTCGGGGCCTGGGCCTTCCCCTCCCTTCGGCCAGCCCCAGACGTCACGGGCAGCGGCCCTTCCCCTTCTTTCCCTCCCTCCCTCCCTCCCTCCCTCTCCCTGCTTGCCTGGGCCTCCCTCCGCCGCGGAAGAAGGGGCTGAGCAGGAGAGAGGCCACTCCGGAGGCACACGATCCCTGGCCCAGCTCTGCCTTTCCCCCGCAGTCCAGGAAGCCAGAGCCGGAGGAGCGCCAGGAGAGCGGCTCAGTGCCTCTGGAGGGAGGGAGGCATCCCTAGCTGGCCCTCCACTTCGGAAGACAGAGACCCCAAGGCTCCAGGGACCGGCCCTGCCAAGCCCTTATGCCCGGGGCCCGGGGCCTGGAGGGAGCGGAGGCGGAGGCGGCCCCAGGATGCCAAGAGTGAGCGGCCTCCGCCGGCGCCATGAAGGAGAAGTCCAAGAACGCGGCCAAGAGCCGCCGCGAGAAGGAGAACGGCGAGTTCTACGAATTGGCCAAGCTGCTGCCCCTGCCCTCGGCCATCACCTCCCAGCTGGACAAGGCCTCCATCATCCGCCTCACCACCAGCTACCTCAAGATGAGGGCCGTCTTCCCCGAAGGTCAGTCTCGTTGGGGGCTAGGCATCCGCGCTGGAGAGAGACACCCGTTTGGCAGCGCTTTCACTCTTCGTCTGACTCTTGGCTATGGAATTCTGGGAGTTGGAGTTTGTTGTGGGGCTCACTCCAACTCCCAGAATTCCATAGTCTTGAGCCAGACAAAGAATGAAAGCGCTGCCAAACCGGTTTAGTTGGGTTCGGGTTTAGTTAAATTTAAACAGAGCTGACTTTCTAAATCAAACCCCACCGATTTCAAGATCTCGGGAGAGGCAGTACCGTTGACTTGAATGGGTTTACTCTGGAGGGGGGAGGGGAAGGATTGGGATCCGGATCCTTGCAAACCATGTCCTTTCCACTCGGAGTCTGTCAAGCAAACCTTCTGCTTGGATTAAAAGACACGCTGCAAACCAGGCTGCCGTTAATATTAGAGGAGCTCCGTTCAAGGCGAGGAACTGCAGGAAGGCGATCCTTTTCTTGGCCTTCCGAAATGCAGCCATATCCTTCTTGCAAGCTCTGGAAGCTCCACTGGCTTCTTCCTCAGGAGAGATGTTACAGACCAAAGTGGAGAAATGGTTTCTCCTGGACAAGCAGAGCAAAGCAGGGAGGTTCCCTCTTTAGTGTCTGGCTGAGAAGCTATCGCCCTTGAGATCAATGGGGTTTTCTGCTAGGTCAATGGGACGAATCCCTCCCTGGCCATGGAAACCCAGTGGCCAACCTTGGGCAAGTCGCACGCTCTCAGCCTCAGAGGATGGCAATGACAATCCCCCCCTCCCCGAAGAAACTTGCCAAGAAAACCCCATGACCTTAGGGTCCATAAGTCTGAAAGGACTTGAAGGAACACACCAACAACAAAATGGGTGGAAGGTTGTGAAGAGGGAGTTGTTGTCCTCCCGTTGTTTAAAAGCCGGGTGACTCCTATTGAAAGCAGCAAGGGGCTTTCAGCGGTGCTGCTCTAAGTAAATCCCGGAACATAACTTTATTTTCACGGGAAATTGTGGTTAAATTTCAGACTTGTAGAGAAAGAAAGAGAGCCAGCCTGTTAGTGGTTTGGGTGTCGGACTGTGACTTTGAAGACCAGGCTTCAAATCCCCCTTCAGCCCACGGAAACCCGCTTGGGCAAAGACTAATCGGCCCCTGAACCAAATCTTGCTAAGAAAAACCGTGTTAGGGTCGCCATAAGTCAGGAAGACAGAGGCCGGTTTGGAAACCTGTTACGCAAAGCAAACGGGCAGAGTCTTAAAAACGCACTTGGTTTTCAATTCCAAGTGGAGAGCCACTTCCGAAGGATACGGACTTTCTAAGAAGGGCTGCCAGGGACCTCACTTTTAGGCAAAAATCTTCAAGGTCCACCAGGAAAGCCAGCTCACAAGCGCCCAAGAGCCTTCATTCACTTCTTAGTCTCAATGAAAGGAGACCAATCGAACCGATGGACGCTGCATAAGTGTTGGTTTATCAAGTTCCTATTGATATGATGGGTTTTCTCTCGTTTTGGCACTAACAACCGGATTGAGCCCCATATATTAGTGGATTTAGAGCCAGGGTGACATAGTGGATTGAATGTTGGACTGCAACTCTGGGTTCAATTCCACGCTCAGCCATGAAACCCATCAAGTCACACTCTCTCGGCCTCAGGGGAAAGCAATGGCAAACCTCCTCCAAACAAATCTTGCCAAGAAAACCCCATGACAGGGTCGCCATAAATCAGGAACGCCCTGAAGTCACACAATTGGACTTGTAGTCCCATCCCAAAACGTGGACGCTTAGCATTATTTCCAAGCGCTCACTGGATCTCGCAGACTTCCAGGAGATTTCAGCTCCGTCCGCACTGCAGAAATAATCCAGTTTGACACCACTTTAACTGTCATGACTCAGTGCTATGGAACTCTGAGAATTATAGTCTCTTGTGGCACCAGAGCTCTTGGACATGGAAGGCTTAAGTGTCTCACGCAATTACCATTCCCAGAATTCCATAGCAGTGAGCCATGGCAGTTCAAGTGTTGTCAAACCAGATTATTTCTGCAGTGTGGGTGCACCCAAAGTCAACCCCGAGAGAGAAACACCACTCTTTGCTTCAAAAGACTATTCTTTTTCCAAAAAATCATAGAATCAAGGGAAATTTCTGCTTAATGCCGACTCCTTCTGCTTAATTTCTCATTGATGCCCACTCTTTAAAATGACTCCTCTAATCCTGACTAATTAATTCTCCCCTGTCTAATTCTGCCTATTAAAATTACAAATCCCCCATATATATATATATGGATAGATGTGTGCGTGTGTGTGTGTGTGTGTGTGTGTGTGTATAGATGGGTGTGTGTTGGCCCTCTAGCACTTTGTATGTACTTTTCTCCCCGAATTGGACAGAAAGGTCCAAAACCCACTGCAGAAATAATCCAGTTTGGGAATTGTAGCTTGTTGTGACACTATAGCTCTCTGACGGAGAAGGCGAAATGTCTCAGAAAGAGTCCCCAGAAGAGCCAGGGCAGTTAAAGTGGTCTCAAACTGGATTATTTCTGCAGTGTGTTTGGACACAAGCTCACACGTTTTATGGTTCAACTGCGGGACACATACACACCACACAACCAAGGTCCTCTTCGATTATTTGGGCCAGCCTCACCTGGGAGGCCGGATTTGGAATGAGCCTTTTAGAGTCGAAGAGGCCGCCTGATTTCAGTGTTGTTTTTGTTACACTTTTCGTTTAACTGATTTAATTTGGTTTAAGTGTTGGTTTAGTTACACTTTCCCTTTAAAGCCGGAACCGCCCCCCCCCCCCATTCTTACTGGGTCAGGTTTTAAAAACGAGGGAGCTTTTTGTCCAAGCTAATCTGTCAGAAGACACTAGTATTAGCCTCACTCTTTGATATAAATGATATAAATACCATGAATAAATAAAAAGTAATATCAGCAACGTGTACACCGTCCTACAGACTGTTAACAGGCAGATGATGATGATGATGATGATGATGATGATAATAATAATAATAATAATAATAATACATTTTATTTATATCCCGCCTCTCCGGTTGGATCGAGGCGGCTTCCAAAAGAATAAAACACAGTACAGAATACATTAAAATACCGAATAAAACCCATTATCCCTCCCTCCAACCCAACATTTAAAATTCCCAGTTAATAATAATAATAAATAATATCCAATACTGTATAACAGTAAAATAACAGTAAGACGATGGGAATCATGGGATCTTATGTTCCAAGACTAATCCTACAAACTCTTGTGTCGAAAAGACGGAAGTTTCCCACTTCTCTCCTCTTTGCAGGGCAGGTTTATTGTATTTAATTTTATTTCATTTGTATGCCGCCTTTCTCCCAGAAGGGCCCCAAGGCTGCTTGTATTAAGACTAGTTTATAGAGGATCAAAGTCCATGCTACAAGTGAAACGATCACTCCTGGTGCAGACAGTCTCATGCCACCTACATTTTCGGAGGGAGAGACAAATCTGTGCAAACATTATTCGGAAGCGACTTTTAGTCGATGGTTGGAAGGCAGTTGTGGGCACTTTTCTGGCCATCAAGGTGATGTTGCGATGTAACTCCCATCAGTCCTGGGGCAGGCTAGCCAGTGGTGAGGGACCATGGGAACTGTAGTCCAACAATATTTAGATGCTCACGAGTTTAGTTTAAAGGTTCCTTCCAAAGTCCTAAAAGTTACAGATGGTTAACATCGGGGAAATTCTTAAAGCTCAGGTAAAAATCCCTTTAGGGAGGCTGCTTAATGTAACCATCGAGATCATGTAATCTAAAGGGTCAGGCAAAGTTGGAAGTCCCTTGACCCTCTGGGTCACCAGCCTCTTTACCTTTTTCGGGTCCCACGATGGAGCTCTTCCTAAGGATACCACAATCCTAGCCTACCGATAATAAAAAAAAACCTTCTTAGTCCCACGAATTTCGGTCGAATTTAGTAGTAAAATCACAGCCGCATCTTG
Organism: Sceloporus undulatus; assembly: GCF_019175285.1. Classification (NCBI taxonomy): domain Eukaryota; kingdom Metazoa; phylum Chordata; class Lepidosauria; order Squamata; family Phrynosomatidae; genus Sceloporus; species Sceloporus undulatus. Next base: position 67,974,607 of record NC_056524.1, read on the forward strand.
GGGGCTAAAGACTTTCAAACTCGTTGCAACCCTTTCTCTCCTAATGGCAGCATCTAGGACAGTTTTCATTCCCTGCGTCGGTAAGGAATATACGTGTTTTCAAGCTCATTTAAAAATAAAACTCGGTTCTTTTAGGACTTTGAAATCACTCCGACTGCGAATTGGTCATGAATCCTTATTAAACCTGTCCAGACTTCTCCTGGAGTCCATTCCTACTGGATTTCAGTTGAATTTACATCTGAGTAAGACATAGCCGCAAGAAGGGAGTTAGGATAAAATTCATTGCACACTATTAACTCAGTTCTTTCCCCATTTCTCTGGAGAAGTTTGACTTGGAGGGAGGACTCTCGGTGTAAAACCCGTCCGGGTGGCACTACAATTACTTTGCAGGCCCTTGGGAGAGTTAGGATCAACGTCCTCCTAAAGAAGTTTAGCAGAACCAAATCCTCTGACGTTTAAAGAGCTTTACTCCGGGCTAAGCGTGTCTAAATGCTCCTAAAAGCACCAGATCCCTTCTGATCTTGAAAGTTAAGCAAGATCAGCCTTGGTTAACCTTTAGATGGGAGACTGCCAAGGAATAACAGGTTCTGGAGGCTATATTTCATGGGAAGGAACTGGCAAAACCATCTCTTGCATTTCCCTTGCCTAAGAAAACCCTATGAAAATTATTGGAGTCGCCACAAGCCAACAGGCGACTTGAGGGCACACGGTTGTTGCTGTGTACCTGTTGTTGTGTACCTTCAAGTCTGTTTTTGTGTACCTTGAAGTCTGTCGTTGTGTACTTACAAGTCTTTTCTGATTTAAGGTGAACCTATTAATGAGGTTTTCTTGGCCAGGTTTGCTCAGAGGAGGGCTTTGCCTTTGGGTGCCCTCTGAGGCTGAGAGAGTGTGACTTGCCCAGGTTCATCCAGTGAGTTTCCAAATGCCCAGCGAGGATTTGAAGTCTAAAAAAAATCAAAGTCCAAAGCTCAAAACATTACACCAGGCTGCCTCCTTTTGAAGGCACAAAGGTGCAACAGATTACTGTAGGAAGCTGCCTTATCCGATCTTGGCAACTGGGGCTGGGATCCTTTCATGACCTCCTTGGAAACCCCTGGTCTGGTGGGCTTCTTTCTTTCTTTCCTTCCTTCCTTCCTTCCTTCCTTCCTTCCTAGTAGTTACCCAAGGCCTGACCCGACTGAGCTTCCAAAATCCAAAGAGATCGGGCTGTTTTCCGAAAACTAAAACCGCCTCACACTCCTCCGATCCTGTTTTTAAGCTGCCTCTCCAGAAGTCAAAGCCATAATAATATTCAACGGAGCTGACTCCCGAGGAAGTGAATATAGTGAATATAACAGGTCCTCATCCTCTGGCCCTCTTGAAAAACATGCATTTGAGCTGTTTGTTTTAAAAAGAGGGGAAGTATCAGCCGGTAGGGAAGGCCTCCCTGAGAACGTGCGAAAAGAAAACGAGTCAGCTGCTCGTTAAATGTTAACGATTGGAGAGACTGCAAAGGACTCACTTCTTGTGAGTTTGTTTTTATTGTAGCTGGACGTGATGGTGGGGGGGGATCACAGGCAGATAAAAACTTTCCCCTTTCTTTTAACTTTTTTTTAACCCTCTCTATTCCCGACCCAAACTTGTTGAGCCGAAGCACTACTTTTTCAGGCACAATTTGCAGCACAGTCCTGTGCATTATTAACTGGGAAGTAAGACCTAGCAAGTTCAATGGCATTTATAGTTTTTTGTGGGTTTTTCAGGCTATGTGGCCATGTTCTAGAAGAGTTTGTTCCTGACATTTCGCCAGCATCTGTGGCTGGCATCTTCAGAGAAATAGCAGGTAGTAAGTACAGACCCAGTTGTTGTTGTTGTGTGCCTTCAAGTCCTTTCCGACTTATGGCTAACCTCTCATGGGGTTTTCTTGGCAAATTTTTCCCCCAGAAGGGGTTTATTTATACCATTGCCAGCCTCTGAGGCTGAGAGAGTGGGACTCACTCACACAGTGGGTTTCCATGGCCCAGCCGGGATTCGAACCCAGGTCTCCAGAGTCCCAGTCCAACAAAGCTCAAACCGTTACACCACGCTGGCTTTCATTTACCTTTGCCTTTAAAGTTTAACTCAACTCCAAGGTGTCCTCCTCCAGCTGCATTTTGCTGCATTTTTCTAGGCTACTCTGCGGTGGGTTGGAGGCTGTTGTAACCTAATGGCTCTGCAGTCTCAGTCTCTGCGGAGTAATTTATTTTATTTATTATAAATAAATCATTTTATTTAAATAAAATAAAATAATTAAAATAAGTTGATGCTTCTCAGATTTGTCGCCCAAACTACCTTTATTTAAAGACCAGAAGAAATATTTTTTTAAAAAACCTGGCTTACAAAGGGAGTCTAACCGTGCGATTTCCTTCCCTCCCAGTAAATAGCCATACATACCTTCAGTCTCCACACGGTTTGCTTTAAACAAAACAACATAGTAATAGCGATCGCGAGAAATCACCCCCAATCCATCCCTGTAGTTAGAGAACTGGGTTACTCTCTCACAAGATTACCAATTCCTGGACACTTTGGAGGGATTTCTCAGAAATGTTGAAGACCTAAATCTACTTTCGGGGAAATAATTTCGTCCCATGTTTTTGTTCGGTGACTTGATGAATGTATGAACAGTTCGATTCCTGGTTTCGAATCACTTCAGTACACTATAATAATCCCTTTTTCTCAACCCCAGGATTAGATTTCTTTTAAGGAAGTTATAGAAAAATGATTGCTTTAGGGATAAGAGTGGGATCTCGGGATTTTCTCCCCCTTGTTTTTGGAATATAAAAAGGGTTGCGGTGGTTGCGACTTTTTTTGCATAACTTTCCAGGTTAGACTTTGGCTGAGAGGGGGGAGGTAGAATTCAAAATCTGAAACTTGATGATATAAACCATCGATGGCCATGTTTGGGAATAAATATTTAGGCCCCTTTAGCGCAGGACTAGGAAGGGGGGAATCAAAAATCCCATAGGAACTATCATTCTTTGTATCCAGGCTTATTAGTGATACTATTCCTGATGGTGCTAGGCATTCCTTTTTGCTAGAGGAAGTTTTCTTTTTTCTTTTTCCCTCCCGGCCTTTCTCTTTTAGTCATTCCTTTCAAATTTGGGGATGTTTGACTCTCCTTGAAACACCGCTGAAAGATTTGGGTGTAAAAAATACATTTGCTTCCGTCGGTACCTATTTGCCCTTCGGAAACAGAGAGAAAAGGAGAAGTATTTTATTGGCACATTGCAGAAATAAGGCAGTTTGGCGCCGCTTTAACTGCTCTGGCTCAGTGCTATGGAATTCTGGGACTTGTAGTTTATCCTCCTTTGTCATAGAACTCTGAATTCCTAGGATTCCATAACATTGAACCATGGAAGTTAAAACGGTGTCAAACTGTATCATTTCTGCAGTGTAGATGCAGCCCAGGGTTCGGATCCATTCTCATTCATGGAAACGAGTGGTTGATCTTGGGCCAGTCACACTCTCTCAGCCTCAGAGGAAGGCAAAGGCAAACCTCCTCTGAACAAGTCTTGCCAGGAAAACCCTCTCATAGGGTCCCTTAGTGTTGCCATAAGTTGGAAACGACTTGAAGGCACACAACAAAACAACAACAACAATTATTGAGAACGGCTAGTAACTTTCTTTTTAACTGAGATTTGACATACTTTAGCAAAATCTTAGAAAAACAAAACCGGGGAGGCCTCTCCTCTGGATTTTCCACTTCAAGGATCAGAATACTTTCTCTCTCTCTCTTCTTGCTCCTTTCCGATCTCCTTTTTTAAAAATAAGGAACCAGACATTTTTAGAAACACAACCAGGAACGGGTGGGAGGTTTTAATGCCTTGGCGTGGATGACTGCTCCAAAAACTCACCCGCCATGCTCTCAAAGAAAGAAAGAAAGAAAGAAAGACAACCTCCCGTTCATAATCTTTGCAAGGGTGAAACAAACCCAGACTCCGCGATTTGCATTTTGGCTCTTGTAAATACAAAGGGTCGCATACCTGGGACGTGAATGTAACGTCGCCATTATCGTGTCTCGAAATAAGCGCGTTTCATTATACAGCAGGCAGGTCGTTTCCATCTTTCTCTTCCCCAATCTCTTTTTCCTCTCCCCCCCCCTTTTTTTTTTATGCCTTTCAACCACAATCCTGGCGTTTTCAAGTATGTCCGAGGCTTTTCAGGCTTTCTGTTCTGCAGATCGTGAGGATGTGATCTCTCTGCAATTCAAGGCTAGGAGGACTCAGTCCCCCTGAAAGGATCCAGCCCCAAGGATCAGGACCACCAAGTTTCCACTTATTATTTAGTCATAGTCGTCTTTGCAGTCTCCTTGGTCCGAAACACACTGCAGAAATAGTCCAGTTTGAGACCTTTTGAACTGCCCTGGCTCAGTGCTAGAGAATCCTAGAAATTATAGTTTATTGTGGTACTAGAGCTTTCTGACAGAGAAGTCTCAGAAAACTACAGTTCCTAGAATTCCCTAGCATTGAGCCAAGGCAGTTAAAGCGGTCTCAAACTGGATTATTTCTGCGGTGTGTTTTGGACCCTTGTTAACTGCTTTTATGTCTATGCTACATAGTTGTAGCACAATTGTAGCACATCGATCCTATGGAATCCTGGGATTTTTAATTTTTGTTGGTTACTTAGAGTTCTTAGCTAGACAACTCTGCCAAAGAAGTTCAGGGAAGTCCACTAAAATAATAGTCCAGGTCCTTCACTAGGCTACAAATCTCATTCCGTAGAATGGAACCATGGCAGTTAAAGCGGCATCCGACTACTATAATTGTGCAGTATGGATGGTTGGTATATTGCTATTAGTCAATGTATTTCATGAGGAACCAGGGAACCACTGCATCAAAAAGAGAAGCAAACACTTCCAGCCTTCCTTGGTCGAAGTCCCATTCTCCACAAAACAGGTGGAAGGTGACACTTTCGGTCCATAAAGTGAATGGTAATGGAAGGAAGGCCCAAGGACTGAC